>NC_062533.1:3076133-3128633 GCF_022655615.1 Tachysurus fulvidraco
CACATACTCGTAATAAACTCTCTCTGTCACTGCGTCTACTGTAATCTCTGTCTCTTGCTTCATAGATTTTCTGATCAACCTACTTTCGGTTAAAGTATATAAAATAACAGAAATACAAATAACAAAGTTCTAGCCATGTTACAAATACTGAATATAAAGTCCAAAATATAAAAAAATAACAAATATGAAAATAGGAATATGAACACTTTATGTAAATAGCCAAAGATCAACATACTAATATTACTAGTATTCAAATTTTCCTCGAAGCCTCGTTCTGTAATGGATCAGGCTTCAAAGAAGAACATTGAACATCGAGCTCCTGTTCTTCTCGTGCTCTTGCACACGTGTATCTCACACCACAGGTCAAAATCTGTTGAGACCGAGTTAGCTGTCACATTGATTTTTGTGTTCCTGAAAGATATTTGTATAGATTTGTCTGATTATGCCGATGGTGTTCACAAACCAAACTGGTGTCTCGTCCAACCGCAACAAATTTTTGAGAAAAAATGTGCTTCTGATGGTTTGGACCTTAACACCAGTAATCAAATGATCTGTGCATTTTATCATTGAGATGGATATTTATCATATTAATGGCAATTATTTTAAATAAAAATGAAAAAAAAAAAAATTAAATAAAACAAAAATAACTTTAAATAATGTAATAAGCAAAACAATTAAATTGTTTTAATGGTCTTTTTACTGATTTTTTTTTTTCTAATGAAAATTTATTTTTGCAGGACTTTAATCAAATTTATTTTATGCAATCATTGTTGCTTGTGTTTCATCTTTAGGATTTTGATTAATACTTTAAGGATATTATAAGTACCAGAATGGACAAGTTCTATGTTAAATAAACACTCTTAAATGTATTGCTCATTTCCACAACAGTAATTGAAGCAAAATGTGGAGGAGAGAATTCCTGATCCTGATCCATCCTTCAGCCTCAGATACAAAATGAGCAACTTCTGTCTTTCACTGTTTCACTTCTCTTCGAAGAATTGCTCCATATGCACCCGTTTGTACGTATTATTAAGATTCTTGCTATAATCATCATTTCGTATTTGCGTCTCAGAAAACCCAGTCGATGAGGATCAGGTCGTAAAGATATGTAGTGAGAAGAAGCGTAGAGCTCAGGAGCTTTTAAGCTGAAAGCTGCAGGTCTTGGCTTGTTGGAATGATACATTTTTAATGAGCAGCAAAAAACAAAAAAAAAAAAACCAAGTACAATAAACAACATACAAAACAATACGTTCACTTCGGTTCTCAGAATGATGACATCTGATGTAACAGTGACATATTGTATACTTGTGTTAGAAACACACAACAAACAGCTTTTACTGTACTTCAAGAAAACTCCGGTAGTTTCGCCATCATCCTTATTCTGGATCATTTTGCACTAACTAAAAGAATCTGAAGGACATTTTTCCAGAGGGATTGGATACGAGTGAAATGAATGTGTGCAGCCAAAGGAGGGGATTAGTGTGTGGTGTTATAATCCTTGCCGCTCAGGTTTTAGATTGGCGTCTGACCCGTGACACGGCTCAGTCAAGCGGATTTGCCGTCGCATACAAACACGAACTTATGACCTGCAGCCACCTGCTGTGAAATCAAACAGCCAGAAATGCCTGTATTTTTTCCCCCTGTATCATATGACACCTTCATCCCGATTCTCTCCACATGTAGAACTAATCATGCTTGTCTTTTATTTTCCCTGTCAATATTCTTTAACTGCTCTCTTCATCCATACATCCATCCATTCATACATCCATCCTTTCTAATCTGTCCACTCTCAAACTGCTCTGTGGAACCTCTAAGACATTAGATGATGCTTGTTACATGAAGAACAGCTTCCTTCAGTCCTGTGTGTATGACAGATTCATGTGCTTTTCCATTTAAATGTTTAAGGGGTCTTTGTGAGCATGATTATTGTTGGTCTGAAATTGTATTCATCTACACTCTGTCTGTTTTCAGATTAAACGTTCATCTCAGCAGTATCACTAAAGCGAACGGAAAAGAAGAGCTGATGAGGAGACGATTATTCAGACCCCCGTGGCTACTGTAAGTGCAGCCAGAGGATTGTACAGCAGGAGATAAGGATAAATATCAGGACAATCAAATAATTATATCACACAATAAATTAGAGGACAGGCAGATAGAAATATATATAGTTCTCTTGCTTTCTACGCTGTGTTCTGCTCTCTTTCTACTCGAAATCCGACATTACGAAAGCTTATCGTTTTTGAAACTTATCTTTTTTTTTAGCTATATTCTTTATATTAACAATATTTTCTATTCAGTATCATTTCCTTCAACATTAAACAATGTTGCTCCTACGTTAAAAGAAACATAACAGTAAATTTTTTTTCTCATTTACTTTTTTAATGTGGAGAAAGTCAAAGTCTTGGCATGCAACAAATAATGCATGCATGAAAAATGGGAAACATATCTGCTTTCTTTCTGATGGAAGAACTACAACTTCTGCCAAACTGATCATGAGATTATTATTATTATTATTATTATTATTATTATTATTATTATTATTATTATTATTATTATTATTATTATTATTATTGTTGTTGTTGTTGTTGTTGTTGTTGTTATTAAGGATTGCTCTCCACCCTTAATCATGAATGCAATAAATGATATAGAATGTCCTTCAATGTGTAACAGAGCATAGTCATGATTTATTGAATCAGCAGGTTGTGAGGTTAGAGGAAACTCAGGGGTTAAGATAATGGACAACTGTTTAGAAGGTTGTGGGTTCAAATCATCCCAGAACTGCTAAGCCTCCACTGTTGGCACCTTGAGCAAGAGCCTTAACCTTTATCTGCTCGGTTTATACAGTATAAAGGACATAAATGTAAGTGACTCTGGATAAAGGTGAGTGTTAAATGTCTGTTTTAACTCTTGATGTTATTTTGTTGTATTGATCCCACAACATAAATGATGATATACATTTCCATCACCTAGGAGGAGCCGAGCACTCTGTAACAACACAATGTAGAGTGTAGAAATCTGATAATAAAGGGATTGCTTCAGGGTCATTAAATAGCCTGATGTATTGCACCGCATGCCTGAATGCTGATATATTTGAATGCCAACAAATATTTTAAATTAAAACGCTACCAGGCAGCTGATATAAACCCCTTCACATTACTCATGCTAAACACCATGTGATCCAAAAAAAACCCCTCACGAGCCAGATATTCACTCAAATCCTTTACTACTTACTGTAGTCTGTATAAATGCAATAAATATAGTCAGGATTGTGCACCTTCTATATAATCCCTTGTCATTTTATGCTACATAGACCTTTATGTGACTAGGTCTATAATTATGCTTTCAAAAAGATCAGAATTTAAGATAAATATTGTAATTTTAATATATTTTTTATTTGATATATGCTCACATTTTGCATGATGACAGTGAAATATCGGATTGCATGAAAAGCAGTCACTGTATCAGAGAAAACACTCGTCCATGTTGATCAACAAATGGTTCCATCTTAACGACGTCGCGTTTATGTCATGAAAAGCAGCGACATGGTGTGAATATTGGTGCAGATTGGTGTACGTGGTCGGCGTCGTGAGTCACCATTTCAGTGAGACGAGCAGAAGCAGAAGCAGCGCTGCAGTCCAACAGCCGCATTAAACAGTCATGCCCTGATCAAGCCCACCTGTCCCTTACAAAAAGCACAAACACAATGTAGGCCTACACAATAGATGCCTTTCCATTGAGGGTGTCTGGGGGGGGGGGGGGGGGTCTTTTATCAATATTTGAGGTCACTGTGAAGAGCTCTCGAGATTTTCCACCCTCTCTCTCAGAAAGCACAGCATGAAGATGATATTTTCCTCTCTCTCTCTCTCTCTCTCTCTCTCTCTCTCTCTCTCTCTCTCTCTCTCTCTCTCTCTCTCTCTCTCTCTCCCCTGCGTCACGAGTGTGCAATGACTAATCACTACCAGGACGATGGCTAAAACAAAAAAATGGCTTAAGTATAAACACTAAAAAAACAACAACATTAACAACCAGAGTAACACCCTGCAGATAAAAACGAAAGATGAACTAAAGCACAAAATAGCCAGGCGCGTGACAGAGACAGATCTGCATGCAGCAACCCCAAATGCCTGCTCTTGTTTAATAAGCTCTTGTTTAATGTTGATTATGGCTTTTACCCAGGGCCAAAAAAATGAAGTTAAAAAATACTGCGTTAGAACGTGAACACCAGCAATCCCGCAGATGCGCCGTCAGTGCGGGTCTCTCCCCAATACACCCCCCCGCCCCCGCAAACCAGGCCCCGCCCATCACCCACCGACCATCACTGACAAGATACGGACGGTAATTAGTGCCCCCGTCACGTAAATACACACGACTTGACCGTTTCTACCTTTCTATCACTCGTTATTGTGCGTAATAATAACAGAAGACAACAAACCAGCGATGCTTAATAACACCTCTCTCTCTCTCTCTCTCTCTCTCTCTCTCTCTCTCTCTCTCTCTCTCTCTCTCTCTCTCTCTCTCTCTCTCATGTTATGTCGCAGTTTATCACGCCATCTGACGCCAGTATCCCCAATTTTCCGTGATCTAAGTATATATGTATTTATTTTCCACGTCACGCCTGTTTGTCAGTATCATTCTTCTCCTTTCCTGTAGATGTCTTAGCAATATTTTGGCTAAAACCAAATGCACATGCGGTGCGTAAAAGCCCCGCAGTAAGGCGTGTGTATAAATACGACGTATTGAAGAAGAGATCAGAAAAACACGACGTCTGTCGAGAGAGAATATAATATATAGTCAAACCGAATTCGAAAGGAAAAGTCTAGAAGAATACAGAAAAGCAAGGCAAAAAAAAACAAACAAAAAAAACAAATCCCCAGCGTACATCGTTTCCTTTCGACGTTAGAATCTATAATGTGTAATCTATAATCTAGCTAAATATAATTTAGACTCAGAAATGGGATTAAACAGTCGGGATTGAGAGCGCTGTCGCTGTCCCAGGTGCTGAAGCGCAGAATCCGCCCACATCGTGCGCACCGGCCCGCGGCATCTATATAATCATCTCATATCCAGCTTTCTAATCACAACACCAACACTAACCACATCTACACACGAGCTCAGTGCTCTGAGCGAAAACACTGTCAATCTGCAATCTTTCTTTGGTTGATCTTTTCAATCTATAGCATTTAAACTTTTTCTTTTTAAAAACATATAAAGAAATCTGTTTACAGTCCTAAAAAGAACACATCCCTACCTGATGATGTGCGCTATTCAGCAGCTGACCGCTTTGAAGCCTGCTCCTGCTGGTACTGCGTGGCTTTACTGCAGCTTCTTCTTCAATGGAGACTCTCTGCCCGCGCCAAACATGGCCGCCGCTTTGACGTCAGCGCCTTTTAATAGTAGTCTGGTGCGGGGGGGAAGAGGAGGCCAACAACCGAAATCGGTGCTTGCACACGCTACAGAGACAGCAAAACACGTGAATGAATGATTTTTTTGAACCGTCAATCATTTTGAACCGAAAGGTTTATAAGAGCAAGTAAGCTTAGGGATGTAGTTAGTGCTGTTGTTCAGATGCTATGGTGTCATGGCACTATGGTGTGGCCTGAGAAACAAAATAGGGTTATTATTTGTTTGTTTGTTTGTTTGTTTGTTTGTTTGTTTGTTTTGTAATTAACAGATGCATTAATAATAATAATAATAATAATAATAATAATAATAATAATAATAATAATAATAATAATAATATAAAAAGAAACAGACTGCCGAGTGTTTCTGATATTTTCCAAAATATCTGTTCAAGCTCAGCATGTCTCACGGTATTCCCTGCTTTATTTACGCTGCTTGCCAGCAGGCTCTCTAATTATTGCTTTAGTTCAAGGTTTGTGCATTGTTATGTAAGAGGCAGGGTTTCTATGGTAGGACGAAGCTGAAAAATAAGTTGTTATAGGTCGACCTTAGAAATGTCCATGTTCTTTAATATTAACCTGACTTGACTTCCTGCAGTGACCAATGCTCAAAAGAAGCATAAATGGAGTGAATCCACAGTTTGTATCCAGCGTATTATTTTCCCATACTCTCTCTCTCTCTCTCTCGCTCTCTCTCTCTCTCTCTCTCTCTCTCTCTCTCTCTCTCTCTCTCTCTCTCTCTCTCTCTCTCTCTCTCACTCTTAAGTTCACCCACTGGAAGGATCTTTCCATTCAGTTCTTCCCACTGAGCTTCATCGGTCATCTTTGCATCTCTGAAATATAATTTACACCAGAGTGAATGTTCAGCTTTAGCTTCTGACAGCTCCTTCTTTTGGAAATAATACAAATGCAGAAGGATGCAAACACTTTAATAGCTTGCAAACAGCAGCAATGACTTGCAAAATTTGATTTAGGTCAGAAGTTCCTTCTCTCACACAGACGCAGTAACGCTGATCAGATGATCAGATGCACATTAGCAGGATTTCTTTATTGCACCTTATACAGAGACCAAATAATACCAAAAAGCCCTAAAGCTATATTACATTGTAATATTATCCGTATAAGTTTATCCCAAAAAAATTATGATCTTATATGATGCAGAAATAATCCTCTGTGTGAATCTTTGATCAGATTTTCAATATTGTTTCTGTATTCAATGCTGAATCAGAGACAGCTACTTCAAATGAAGATTTTTATATTACGCATTATTGACTTGTTGATCGGTGACCTGTGACCCTGGTTCTTGCTAATTAAATGGCCGAGATAAAGAGAAAGAGAGAGGTATGTTAGGAGGAGGTATTAGTGAGATAGTGTACAGGCATGAGTGGGAGATGAGATGAGATGGGGAGAAATAGAGAGAAAGAGAGAGAGATTAAGTAGGAGGTACAGAGTGGGAGGTGTGCATGCCAGAGAGAAAGGACTGGATGGAGGAGGAGAGCTGTTGAAAAGCAGTAAAGGGAGGGAGCGTGTATGGTGTTTCTGCGAAAGGACTCTACTCATGACTCAGCAGTCTCCCCCAATAAACACGTCTGTACCCTGCTGCTCCACAGAAACAGGCCACAGAGATGACTCAAGGGAATGTGTACATTGCCATATCACTGTCGTATCACTGTCATATCACTGGACTGATTACTGAACTTATTTGTTATTAGAGATATTTAACTGGGTTTCATACATTTCGTTTGTCACTTCTGGTTCATAGTTTTATCAAAAAAATACAAACTCTCCAAAGGGACAGAAAAAAATACAGATTACTGATTTATATAATATTTTGTCATGTTTTCTGCAAAAGTGTGATATTTATATTTATACAACAGAGTGGTAGCATTCTCCAATCTGATTGGTCAGAAAGCTGGGACTGTAGCTCCTGCTGTAACGTGAACAACAGATTTGTATTAATGCGCTTGCTTTAATACCTCATTGTTTCTATAGTAACAGCTCATACACAAGGAATTGTTCGATGGACACTCGTTATAATCTAAGAGTAAAAATTGTATAACAACAAAAAATGTACAATTGTTGATGTTTTTTTTTTTTTTTGTCAGGAGACTCTTAATATGTATTATATATACAGTACAGACCAAAAGTTTGGACACACCTTCCAAAAGTTTGGACACACCCCATTTTCAACAGGACAATGACCCCAAACACACCTCCAGGCTGTGTAAGGGCTATTTGACCATGAAGGAGAGTGATGGGGTGCTGCACCAGATGACCTGGCCTCCACAGTCACCGGACCTGAACCCGATCGAGACGGTTTGGGGTGAGCTGGACCTCAGAGTGAAGGCAAAAGGGCCAACAAGTGCTAATCATCTCTGGGAACTCCTTCAAGACTGTCGGAAGACCATTTCAGGTGACGACCTCTTGAAGCTCATCAAGAGAATGCCAAGAGTGTAAAAGCAAAGCAGTAATCAGAGCAAAAGGTGGCTACTTTGAAGAACCTAGAATATGACGTATTTTCAGTCGTTTCACACTTTTTTGTTACGTACGTATATAATTCCACACATGTTCATTCAGCGTTTTGATGCCTTCAGTGTGAATCTACAATTTTCATAGTCATGAAAATAAAGAAAACTCTTTGAATGAGAAGTAGGGGTGTCCAAACTTATATATATATATATAATCTATGGCAGGAAAGACGAGATTACACTTCCTGGTTTGTATAGAAAATGTAGATTATTTACAATATATTTCAAGTAACTAATAGTTGTCAATGATAAATTAAAGTTGTTTTTTTTTATTTTATGCATATAATGCAGAATCCATGTGTAGTGATGTACAAAATCCCTCCTGTATGATAATGTGTACCTTGAATCACCTACTTACACACTATTCTGCTCCTTTGTGTAGTATAAATAGTGTGAGTCATGTCTTTCAACTCCCAGAAGAAGAAGTGCTCAAAGATGCATCTCAGTACACAAAGTGTGGAATGTCGACGCTTCATGCACTTTGCCTACGTAGAGGAAGAGGGGCGGGGCTTAGTGTAAATGCGTAGTGTGTACAGTAGTATGTCCTTTGGGACAGAGCCCAGGTGTTGTCATCCAGATGATGACTGATTAAATATTACAGCATTGCAGTTGTAGTTAAAGAGAAGTCAGGAAATTGCTCTCAGCATGTCTGCACATCTGCAGGCCGTGTCCTTGATGATATGTTTTTATTCTGGTTAGTGTTTGGTTCAAGCGTTGAAAGAACACCGATGTACGTCTGCAGGTCTGGATTAATCCTGTATAGACTTTTCACCACTGAAATGGTTGATCTGTAGCATACCAAAGATCTGCAGGATCGTTGCCATGTGAATCAGCGCTAAACTACATTACCCATCAGCCCCAGCAAGACACATGACCGTGTCACATGTCCCTGATTAGACACACCTGTTTTACGTTACTCCTCATAAACACTCATCTGCTTTCTGTGTGTTTCGTTCTCAAGCTTTTTTATTTTTTTTGTTATCATGTGTGTGTCGTCTGTGTGCTTTTTTGTCTGCCGTCCTTGTTTCGGCTGTTTAGGTTTCTGGCTCTTGTTTTCAAGGTATTGGCAGATTTGTTTTTATTCTTTTTACAGTATTTAACCTGCATCTGTTCAGACAGATCATTAATAGTAATATCTGTAACTTGCAATCTAATTTCTGGGCTAAAATTGTTTACAGAAAAAGCAGAAGCACGTATCTAGCATGACTGAGTGTTCTAGCCGGGAACTAGCGTTGATATCAACTTGGGTTAAACAGATTTGTAATTAAAACATGAAATAAGGAGATCTGAAGTCCATGATCCTTACACCAATACAACATTTATCTGACTGTATATTACAATCACACCCCCAGTGTCACCCATATGAGGATGAGGTCTCCCTTGAGTCCGGTTCCTCTCAAGGTTTCTTCCTTTACCGATTTAAGGCAGTTTTTCCTTGCCACTGCTGCCTGAGTCACCTCAGACGTGCTCATAGGGGAATAAATACATACAGACTGTGAACTATATACTGTATATCTAATAATAATCTTGAATTTTTATTCTGTTAATTCTTTTTCTTTTATTATTCCTTATTTCTTTAATTATTCCTTATGTTTACCTTCTGCTCTATGTTTATGTTCTGTAAAGCTGCTTTGAGACAATGTCTATTGTAAAAAGCGCTATACAAATAAACTTGAATTGAATTGAATTGAATCAACACTATCAGAAGGGTGAGATCTCCCTTTTCTGACTAACCTCCAGAGGAGTCGCTGACTGTAGAGGGTTAAAAATTTGTCAATGTTTAGTAATCTACAGTAGCAGTAAAACAGATTCCTGTTCCTGTGGTGCAGAGACATGTCCGAGAGCTGTGTGGTAAAGTAGGAGAAGGGATAGGAGTGTTCTAGAGTGTATGTGTGGTTGTGTTCCCACACTGGAATCACCTCAACCCTGAGGGATAAAGCATCTGCTGAATATGAATGAATCATTGAAGGGGTTTTTTGTACAGAATATTTTGTACAGATGCTCAGAGAAGTTCGTGTCAGATCGTCACGACATTGATAATGAACGGGACGACGCAGATGAATATACGACATGCAGGAGTTGAGGCAGAGGTTGAGTAGAAAACAGATTGTTTGGTAGAACTCTGTATCTGCTCCATTTCTCACGTCACCTGAGGGCCTGGTTGTAAAAGCAGAATTCCAGGTGACAGCCTGATATTTGTCCTCAGAGAAACTCTGAGAAATTGAACTTTTAAAGTAATAAGTGCTTCGTGTGCAATCAAGTGTATGTCGGTATGGTAGGTCTTTGTGTGTGTGTGTGTGTGTGTGTGTGTGTGTGTGTGTGTGTGTGTGTGTGTGTGTGTGTGCACGTGCAATGGTCCATAATGCAATGTCCTTTCTGGCCAACTCACAGGAAGCCAATGAAATGTCCATTTCTCCTCCAGTGGTTCATTTCTTCTTCTTTTGCATGAGTATTTATTTGTGCATTTGTGTGTGTGTGTGTGTGTGTGTGTGTGTGTGTGTGTGTGTGTGTGTGTGTGTGTATACTAAGTAATTATTTCATGTGAGTGTGTGTGTACTAAGTAATTATTTCATGTGATGTGTTCTCTGAGCAGATGTACTACAACTCTTAACCCATTAGGATTTGCTAAATAAAAATATCACTGAGATATCACACTCACAGGAAAACATTTTGCACCAGAGTCTGCGGTAGAGGGGAAGGGAGGGGCTGTGGAGTTGTGGGTGAGATTGCCATTTGGAAAATAGATGGAGAGCTGGATGAGTGGATTGTGTCACCAAAACCATCAATCCTCCTACACACAGCTACTGCGCTTTTTTTTTGTCTTTTATTCTCCTGTTGTGGAGGTCATTGTTTCGGTTGATGACTCAAGCCTTCAGCTGCTATTCAGTAAAGTGAAATTTTCAGGCAGGAAAAAAAATAGAGAGAGAGAGAGAGAGAGAGAGAGAGAGAGAGAGAGAGAGAGAGAGAGGGGGAGGGAGGTGTGGATGTACGTTTGTGGGACAATACCACAGATGGAGCACCTGATTATCCCTATGCACCTTCACCTGTGTGTTGCCATGGAAACACAGGGCTCCTCTCCAGTACGTCTGCGTCACCTGCAGCCCGATTTGTCGTCCTTCTACTTTTGCTAGATCCTTGGGTCTTTGTAGAGGAAGAAAACAACCATGCACTTGCCTGTGCATGTAAAAAAAAAAAAAAGAGAGAGAGAGAGAGACAGTGCGTGGGAACTACACTGTGCGTGTGTGTGCGCACACACACACACACACACACACACACACACAACATACATATTCCAACTCTTTGACTCTTTGACATATTCCAACTCTTTCTTGCTGAAGTGACTGGCAAAAAGAATCTGTCCTTATGGATTTCCTCAAGGTGTGTGTGTGTGTGTGTGTGTGTGTGTGTGTGTGTGTGTGTGTGTGTTGGCCTTAAGATAGAATGGTACATGACTCCACTGCAGTGAATCCACTGTCACTTCGGTGGATCGATGGAAAGACTGCACCTCTGTACTGTTGCTTCTGCCCTGGCAGTTCTGATTTACTGTCCACAAGCTCCAGCACGTAGCTCCACACACTAATGTTTCACAACCGACTGCAACGCGATCGCTTTAAGCTATAACACGTAACAAAGTCGTCGCTTTGTCTCCTGCTATTACGTCTACAGCACATATGATTATAATGGGGTTACTTATCTACAGATCAATAGTGCTGCACATAGAGGAGCATGAAGATCCTGATGCTTTATGAGCCCAGAATAAGACCAAAACAAGATAATGGCATCATGTATCATGGTGCTGTAGCATGTAGCATGTAGCATTTACACTGAGCTGATACTGAGACTTTATTAAAAGATCGACACTTCATTATTCTGCACTGCCAGAGCTGAACATCAGAATAGGACATGGTAAAATACAAGCACCGTTTATCTAGTCCTGTTTGTCTACTCAATCCCTACGCACTATTTTTACTTTGCTCAATGCCCTCCTCCAACTGTACAGTACTTATGTAATTTTTTTGGAAAATATAATTCATTCATCTTTACAGCTCTTCACTCCCATAGAGTTTACCGCTCTCCTGTTTCGGCGCACTGTTCCGACTCTAGGAAGTAGGAGGAAAACAGCAGAGGAGGGAGGCGACGGTTCGGAGTGAGCTTGCCAAGTGCAGACGCTGTGCAGCACCAGGCGAAGAAAGATGGCCAGCAGCAGGGAACTCTAAAGGCATCCATCTGCCCAAAACTCCAGAAATTGCACACACATTCAAGTAAACACTGGTCTTTTCAGAACAGTTAGATATGACCGGAGTGTTTATTAGATGAATTCTTGAATTCTGTTTAAAGATGATGGAGGTTGTCTTATCATGCGTGATTGTTGTGTAATCATTTTTAGGTAACACTATTTTCTACAGGTGCCTTGTATAATTATTCATCCACTTTTTTTTCCCACATTAAAAAAAGGCCAGAACCAAAGAGAGAACAACCCACAAAACACCAGTATATAAATAATTAAAGATTTCATAGAATATTGCACGACTATGACTGGGGGTGGGGGTGGTGGTGGTGGTGGGGGCGGATGAGTGGATTATTCACTGATGCAACCAAAGGCCAAAGGTGATGGTCATGCCATATTCTTTCTATTTTAAATAATGGATTTAATAATGCTCTGTAGGATGCAAGTCGTGGCCTGATGGTTAGAGAGTCTGACTTGTAATGCTAAGGTTGTGGGTTCGAGTCTCGGGCCGGCCACGACTGAGGTGCCCTTGAGCAAGGCACCGAACCCCCCAACTGCTCCCCAAGCGCCGCAACATAAATGCCTGACCACTGCTCCGGGTGTGTGTTCACGGTGTGTGTGTGTGTTCACTGCTGTGTGTGTGTTCATGGTGTGTGTGTGTGTTCACTGCTGTGTGTGTGTGTTCATGGTGTGTGTGTGTGTTCACTGCTGTGTGTGTGCAGTTTGGTTGGGTTAAATGCAGAGAACGAATTCTGAGTATGGGTCACCGAACTTAGCTGTATGTCACGTCACGTCACTTTCATAATGACTTTGGTTACAGCTGGTTTGGTTGTACTGAATTGCCAGAGCAAATTTCGGATCAGTGGCAGTCTCCAAATTCAGATTCTTTGGGTTATTATTGTGCTAAAACGTTTGGGGTATTTGGGGCTATTCATGTTTTCCTCTCTCTTGATTGAAGCCCTAAAGAGAAGCATCATGATGTTGCCACTACCATGCTTCATCCTTTCAGGCTCACTGAGGATGTGGCTCAGTGGTTAAGATGTTGGTCTATTGATCCAAGGACCATCAAACTGCCCCTGTTGGACTCTTGGCCTTCTGCAGATGAGATAAATGAGATAAAGGTACAAAAAAAAGGACGGTCTATTATTTTTGCCCTAAACAAATCGCAAAATTTCCATCAGACCATTACACACTTTGCCACAGAATTTAGGGGTGATTTAGGTGGACCAAAATTCTTCTTTCTTTCTTTCTTTCTTTCTTTCTTTCTTTCTTTGCGGAGGGAGGGGAGGGAGGGAGGAGTAGGGAGGGAGGGAGGGAGGGAGGGAGGGCAGGAGGGAGGGAGGGAGGAGGGAGGGAGGGAGGGGGGAGGGAGGGAGGGGAGTGGAGGGGAATGAGGGAGGGAGGGAGGGAGGAGGGAGGGAGGAGGGAGGGAGGGCAGGGAGGGAGGGAGGGAGGGAGGGAGGGGAGGGAGGAGGGAGGGAGGGAGGGAGGGAGGGAGGGAGGGAGTGGAGAGAGGGAGGGGAGGGAGGGAGGGAGGGAGGGAGGGAGGGAGGAGGGAGGAGGGAGGGAGGGAGGAGGGAGGGAGGGAGGGGGAGGGTGAGGGAGGGAGGAGGGAGGGAGGGAGGGAGGGAGGGAGGCAGGGAGGGAGATAGGGAAGGGAGGGAGGGAGGGAGGGAGGGAGGGAGGAGGGAGGGAGGGAGGGAGGAGGGAGAGAAGGGAGGGGGAGGAGGGAGGGAGGAGGGAGGGAGGGAGGGAGGGAGGGGAGGGAGGGAGGTCATGTAGAAGGGAGAGAGGGGAGTGGAGGGATGAGGAGGGAGGGAGGGAGGGAGGGATTGGTTAGGAGGAGGGAGGGGAGGGATAGAAGGAGGGAGGTAGGTAGGGAGAGGAGGGAGGGAGGGAGGGAGGAGGGAGGAGGGAAGGAGGAGAGAAGGGAGGTGAGGTAGGAGGAAGTAGGAGGGGGAGGGCGGGAGGGAGGGAAGGCAGGATGGAGGGAGAGGAGGGATAGTAAGGAAGAGGGAGGGAGGGGGAGGGGGGCGGGAGGGAGGGAGGGAGGCGCGGAGGGAGGGAGGGAGTGACGGAGGAGGGAGGGAGGGAGGGAGGGAGGGAGGTGAGGGAGGGAGGGGGAGGCGAGTAGAAGGGTGGGGAGGGAGGGAGGGAGGGAGGGAGGGCTGCAGGGAGGGAGGGAGGAGGGAGGGAGGGATGGAGGGAGCTTTTATATTCTTTCTTTATTTCTATTATCTTTCTTTCTATTATTGTCCTATTCAGTGAGGTACCAGTACTTCTGTAGCTTCTTTAACATTGCTGTTGGTCTCTTGGCAGCTTCCCTGTTTTTCTCCTTGTCCTTTCATCAGTTTTGGAGGAACGTCCTGTTCTGTAAAGTCTGTACGGTGCTCCATTTTCTCCACCCTGCATTGTGAGTTCTTTGGATTCTCTAGTCCAAAAAAAAAAAACAAGAAGCAAATCCTACAAAAACAGCTGATTTTTATTTGGGGTTTAATCAGAATCCCTTCATTCATGACTATTACTATTGTACATGAGCTTAAATGTGATTGGTTCATTCTGAGCACAGTCACATCCCTGATTATAAAACTGTGTGGTTAAAATTGGTTGGTTGTTATACCAAAGCAGCAACAACAACAACAACAACAACAACAACAACAACAACAACAACAACAGGACAGGCCAAAAGTAGACTTACGTGTCCATTCATTATAAACATTAGACTTAAATAATTAAATACAAAATTAAGCACTGCTACTCTTTTATAGTGAAACTGAGTTTATAAACAACGTAGTGCACCATTTAACCTTCCGAGGTATAAACAGCTTCAATGCCCATATGTGATCCATCCCATCATGCTATGCATCCCTTTTACATTGAATGTTCATTGTTTCTTAGAAGAACAATCCAGCTCTACAGCCTTTTATTTACTATTTGTAACTGACACCGGTTCCTGACGTACAATTGACTTTCTTTGTTCGGACGGTTCTCGGAAGCCTGACGCTTTTAAGGCTTCTGCTTTGCACGAGAAAGAACTGTCTGCTATGCAAAGAATCAATACTGCTAAAAGTTCACACAAGGTCTATGGAACCACAAACCTTCCCCAGTGTCGGACCAATGTATACACACGATGAATAATTTAAGTGTGTGTGTGTGTGTGTGTGTGTGTGTGTGTGTGTGTGTGTGTGTGTGTGTGTGTGTGTGTGTGTGTGTGTGTGTGTGTGAGAGAGAGAGAGAGAGAGAGAGAGACATGGGGGTGGGGTTTGAGCACTCTGTCTTATGTGCCAGTGGGAGCAAGACTGCTGAATAAGCTTGCAATGTATGTGTGTGTGTGTGTGTGTGTGTGTGTGTGTGTGTGTGTGTGTGTGTGTGTGTGTGTGTGTGTGTGTGTGTGTGTGTTGCTGAGGCACTGCATTACTGCAAGGAAAAACTCATCAGAGTGCACACAGGTAGAACTTAACATTTATACAGTGCATGAATATGAAATATACGCTGATGCATTATTCGACCCAACGTTCCTCCGGCCTCAGAGCTGTTGCAAATAAACACAGCTTTAAAGAATCTGGTTCATTTTTATTCCTGCTCACAGCTGGTGTTTACACTACAGCAGCATTGCATTGATTTCATTAAAAATATGACCCCCTCCTTTTTTTTTTCTCCACTCCTCTCCTCCTCTCCCCAATCTTTTCTTTCTATAGCGCTGACTCACCCAGCGTGGCTTTCCGTGTTTCATTACAGCCATCCACAGAGATGAGCATCACCATGGGCTTGCTCCGACACTGGACTACCCTTCACTTATTCCCTCTCCTGATGCATTCTCTCTCCTCTTGGTCACCTCGTATTTTTCTATCTCTCTTTTATTCTTATATTCTACTAAACTCTCTAATGCACATCCACGTCAAACACCTGTACACACAGACACACACAGATTTTATTTCACCGAACAATAAACATTTACTGCAAATGCAATCCTGTGTGTGTGTGTGTGTGTGTGTGTGTGTGTGTGTGTGTGTGTGTGTGTGTGTGTGTGTGTGTGTGTATTTAGACTAGCTGTGCATCATGAAGCAGTAAGAAGGCCACTGGTTTTGCTCGCTCAGTTATGTAACTCCACATAGCAAACCTCGAAGGCACTTTAATCTAACAATTGAATGTTCGGCATTAATTACAGATCAGCAGACAAGGGGTGAGTTTAATCTGGGTCTTGATCTGCAGTGTTATTAGCTTTGTTCTTCATCTGATCATCTTGGGGGAAGAACTTCCAGGACAGTCACCATTTTTTGCAATCTCATACAGTATATGCGCATGTTGTTGACACGTTGCTCTTTGCTAGCTGTCCTGCCTTTGTTTCACTTTCTGCTCTGCCTGGTTTGACCCAGCCTGTCGCAATTCAAATTCAATTAAAAAACGTGTTTGTATAACGCTTTTAACATTGGACATTGTACTGCATTATACTGTACAAAGACTTATACAAAGATTCAATGTGAATAATGTACTTATATTTAAATGTGTTTGTATTTATCCCCAGTGATCAAACAGGTGACTGAGGTGACTCTGGCAAGGAAAAACTCCCTTAGATGGAAGATAACACTCTCAGAAACCTTGAGAGGAACCAGACCCAACGGGGAACCTCATCCTCAGTTGGGTGACACTGTGATTATAAACTGTTATAAACACCAGAGAGTGTTATTAAGAATAATGTCCTTTGAACAATCATATACAGTACACTTTGACAACCGTGTATTGATTAGGAGGTTGTTGTACTCAGAGACCACATGGAGTTGGTAAACTTTCTTTGAATGTTTGCTATCTTCAAGAAGTGAAACACGACTGGAGTTGGGATGGGTAGAAAAAGAGAAGAAAGTGGAGATGAATTAGTCTAGCTGCTGTTTGTAGTTCATTCATTCATTCATTTTCTACTGCTTATCTCAGACGTCATCGGGCATCGAGGCAGGATACACCCTGGATGGAGTGCCAACTCATCGCAGGGCACACACACTCTCATTCACTCACACACACACACACACACTATGGACAATTTCCCGGAGTTGCCAATCAACCTACTATGCATGTCTTTGGACCGGGGGAAGAAACCGGAGTACCCGGAGGAAACCCCCGAGGCACGGGGAGAACATGCAAACTCCACACACACAAGGCGGAGGCGGGAATCGAACCCCCAACCCTGAAGGTGTGAGGCGAACATCCTAACCACTAAGCCACCGTGCTGTTCATAGTATTAAACAGAATTAGTTAATAATGTGTATGTACTGGAGCATATGGTTGAAATATGTATTATGTGTAAGCCTGGGTAAAGAGAGACGTCTTTAATCTACATTTAAACTGGGAGAGTGTGTCTGAGCCCCCAACACTATCAGGAAGGCTAATCCAAAGTTTAGGTATTCTGGGAACTACTGGAAGTCCTTCCTAGATTTGTGATCTCAAGAAGCGTGACGGATTGTATCGTGTTAGAAGACTGCTTAGATACATGGTAGATAAACCATTTAAAGCCTTGTACATAAGTAGCAGCAGTTTGTTATCAGAATTTAACAATAGAAAATTACAGGTCATCCAATCATTTATATTTCTTTTAACAGACTCAGGTAACTTAGACAATTTTGATATTTGATCTGGTTTCGATGAGATATATAACTGGGTATCGTCAGCATACTGTAACAATGAAAACCAATGCCATGCCTTCTAATGATGTTTCCCAAGGGAAGCATGTATACTAAAAATAGCAGCGGTCCTAAAACTGACCCTATAGATCAGCGGTCCCCAACCTTTTTTTCAACGCGGACCGGTCAATGTTTGATCATTTTACCGCGGCCTGCTGGGGGTGGGGAGTCGGGGTTGGGGGTTGGCGGCTATACAATTAAATTAAAATTAATAATTTTAATTAATTGTATTTAAACATGCCTTTTAATACAATTAAATAAAAATGAATAATTTTAATTTAATTGTATTTAAACATGCCTTTTTAACTCACTACAACGCTAAATCAATGAGAACCCTGAGCTTGTTTCTTTACAACGAGACGGTTCCATCTGGGGTAATAGGAGACGATGACACCCGAAGTGTGTCGCTTATGTCCAGTTTATTCCGTTGTTTTGTTTCGGTTGCCGTCACTGCAGAAATCCCCGCTTCACACAGATAGCATGTCGGAAATGGCGATAGGGATGTAAGTGCTGTGGTGACAATCTCAGGGTATTCCGCCATGACTTTAATCCAGAACACCGGCAGAGTTTCTAACTTTCTAACGACGTCTGTTTCGTGCTCATTTTTGCTAATTTGTGGGTTAAATTTGAGCAAACACAATATACACGTACACCAAGCACTGTTAAACATGACAAAGTACCGGTGAACAGAGAGAAGAGCGATACACACCTTCTCTCTCCACCAAAGCTACAACACCACTGCCGCTCGCAGCCGCTCGGCTCCAGACGTCACCTAAACCCGGCCCGATATCATGATATTTTGCGCATGCGCGGTATCGGTGCGGCTTTAGGTGACGTCTCTCAGCTCCCGGTTATCCTCTCGTCCATGGAAAGTCGCACAAACCCGAGAGAAATTTCATCTACATCCTTTGCGTTTAAGGTATCGTAAGAAATTGAGACAGATCAGGCAGGATATTTGTGAATCTGTCTTTAATGGTCAGAATTATATCTCTACCAAGTCGATAACGTGGTGAGACACGGTTAATCTGTTCTACAGGTAATGCGTACAGTAGAAGGTAACGATGTCATCACTTTCAGGTATGATATCTATATCAGTGACATCTGCTCGATGTGTTGGTCTAGTGATGTTTTGTTTAAGTCCAAATGAGTTTAGTAAGGCCATAAATGTGTGTCCTAAAGCATTGTTTGCATTGTCAGTGTGAAGCTTAAAATCTCCTACAATCAGCACTTTATGAAAATAAGTCAATAGGTCTGAAAGACTGCTAATTCCTTACGAGAATCAATGTAAGTCCCTGAGGTTTATACAGTGACCAAAAGCAAGAGATAGGAGGGATTTTTTTCCTTTAAAGGAGTTAAACCTGGATACTGTTCTCTGAGTAACAGTAATAAAATCGCTAAAGATAGTGGTGACACCACCTCCATGGCCAGTTTGACGAGGCCCGTGCTTATAGATATACCCTGAATAGGTAGATTCATTTAGACCAATGTTATCTTTTGGTTTAAGCCAAGTTTCAGAAAGACAGAGCGCATCAAGGCTACTTTCTGAGATCATTTCATTCATAATGAGTGTTTTGGGTGTAAGGGATTTCAGGAGGTCAGGAGTCCTACATTTAGGAACTGTTTTTGTTTGTTTATTTAGCATTTTTCTTGTTTAGTGATGAGAGAATTATTTTGAGAGCTTTTAATTAATTTACTCTTTGATTTCTGTACTTTGAGAACAGACGGTTTCTATAGGATGAGCTATGTGTGTGTGCATTTGTAACAACTTGATCATTTGAACAGAAGCTATTATAATTATAATTTGAATTGGGATTTACCAGTCAGATGGTGCGCAGTGTCCGTTTTCCATTGTCGTCTCTGCCTGTGATTTGGACTATTTATGACTCTGCATTCTACCTACCCTGTATTGATCTGTTTGCAGGTGATGTGGATTATTGGACATTTTTGTTACTTCCTATTCCGCCTATACTGTATTGCTCTGTTTGCTTGATCATTGGATTATTTTGTGACTTTGAATTTCTGCACTACCCCTACATTACCTCTACATTACCCTGCACTATCCCTGCACTACCCCTACATTACCTCTACATTACCCTGCACTATCCCTGCACTACCCCTACAGTACATTGCCTCTACATTACCCTGCACTATCCCTGCACTATTCCTACATTACCTCTACATTACCCTGCACTATTCCTACATTACCTCTACATTACCCTGCACTATTCCTACATTACCTCTGCATTTTCCTTACAATACCCCTGCACTACCCTTACTTTACTCCTGCACTACCGTTACATTACTCCTGCACTATACCTACATTACCCCTGCACTATACCTATATTACCTCTACACTACCCCTACATTACCCCTGTACTATACCTATATTACCTCTACACTACCCCTACATTACCCCTGCACTATACCTATATTACCTCTACACTACCCCTACATTACCCCTGCACTATATCTACATTATCTCTACACTATTCCTGAATTACCCCTGCACTACCCCTACATTACCCCTGCACTACCCCTACACTATACCTATATTACCTCTTCACTACCCCTACATTACCCCTGCACTATACCTATATTACCTCTTCACTACCCATACATTACCCCTGCAATATATCTACATTACCCCTGCACTATACCTATATTACCTCTACACTACCCCTACATTACCCCTGCACTATACCTATATTACCTCTACACTACCCCTACATTACCCCTGCACTATACCTATATTACCTCTACTCTACCCCTACATTACCCCTGCACTATACCTACATTACCCCTGCACTATACCTATATTACCTCTACACTACCCCTAAATTACCCCTGCACTACCCCTACATTACCCCTGCACTATACCTATATTACCTCTACACTACCCCTACAATACCCCTGCACTATACCTATATTACCTCTACCCTACCCCTACATTACCCCTGCACTATACCTACATTACCCCTGCACTATACCTATATTACCTCTACACTACCCCTACATTACCCCTGCACTATACCTATATTACCTCTACACTACCCCTACATTACCCCTGCACTATACCTATATTACCTCTACACTACCCCTACATTACCCCTGCACTATACCTATATTACCTCTACACCACCCCTACATTAACCCAGCACACCTATATTACCCCTGCACTATACCTATATTACCTCTACACTACCCCTACATTACCCCTGCACTATACCTATATTACCTCTACACTACCCCTACAATACCCCTGCACTATACCTATATTACCTCTACACCACCCCTACATTAACCCAGCACACCTATATTACCCCTGCACTATACCTATATTATCTCTACACTACCCCTACATTACCCCTGCACTATACCTATATTATCTCTACACTACCTCTACATTACTCCTGCACTATACCTATATTACCCCTGCACTATACCTATATTACCTCTACCCTACCCCTACATTACCCATGCACTATACCTACATTACCCCTGCACTATACCTATATTACCCCTGCACTATACCTATATTACCTCTTCACTATCCCTGCATTACCCGGAGGAAACCCCCGAGGCATACAACATGCAAACTCCACACACACAAGGCGGAGGCGGGAATCGAACCCCCAACCCTGAAGGTGTGAGGCGAACGTGCTAACCACTAAGCCACCGTGCCCCCCCCCCCCCCCCGAAATTTTAATTAATTAAATTTTAGTTAATAAATTTTATATTGTAATTGTTGACAAATCACTTTGTGCAGTTTCACGGAAGTAATGCAGGTCACTTCTGGAAATAACAGTAACTCCACATCACAAACACCCTGGTGTGGATTATTTACACAGAAACACAGTCATTTATTCCTAACTCTCTCTCTCTCTCTCTCTCTCTCTCTCTCTCTCTCTCTCTCTCTCTGTGTGTGTGTGTTTTTCAAATATAGTACATACAAAACATTATAATGGGTCAGAACAGAAGGGTTGATATTCTAATGTTAGAACTCACAGCAAACTAGACCTCTATTATGTTTTGATTTCCTTTCCATCAGACATCAGTCTAAACACTCCAGTTTAATCTGGCTACCATTTTTCTCTAAACTCTGACAGCAGCCTAGCCAGCTCTTTAAACAAAGCCCCTCCCCCTCCCCCCATATGTAAACATTGTACCCTCGCTTCACCCTCTGCTGGTCAGTCACAGGAACTGCAAGGACTGAAGAAGAAGAGTGCTGCAGAAACAGTGCTGCAGTATGGTGCATTTCTCCTGGTGTGACCTGTGAAGCTAAAAACAGGCCAGTTACATACAGTCCGGTACGAGGCAGTTATCGAATCGAGCAGATATGATTGAACGAATGAGCTCGACTGATTAACACTTTCGCTCTGAATTTGTCTGAATGAACAAATTCAACTTGCAACGTGTGTAAACAGTGCTGCTGTGTAAGCATAGAGACTCCTCTGTTACAAAAACACAAACATTACTTTGCATAAGCTTTCTTCTGAGGCGTGAGGCAGTGCTAATAGAGGCAGTGCTCTCGAGGTAGGAGCAGCATGCAGATAGGTCTCTGAGATAAACAAGATAAAGGAGGAGGTGTGGAGAAATGCCTGCATAGAGTGGCCCAGCCCTGTATGCAGACAGAACACACACACACACACACACACACACACACACACACACACACACACACACACACACACACACACACACACACACACACTGCTCTCTTCCCTCATCCCTTTCTCCACCTACACTGCTGTTCTACTTTATGAGGAGAAAGTAGAGATGCATTGTTCATTGTTATTTATTTGTGAAGCATTTTGTATTACATATAAAGCAGTAAGACATATAAAGGAGGGAGGAGCGTAAATGTCTATATCACCAATTGTCTTAAATGTTCTTTACTAAGATCTTTTCACAAATCATTTCACTTTTGTCACATTTACAAATAAAAACAAAAAAAAAACTATCCATAATTACATATGAAATGTTCAGTCCTGGCTATTTATTTATTTATTTATTTATTTATTTATTTATTTATTTATTTATTTATTTATTTATTTATTAAAATTTTTTAATGAATAAAAGCTGAACTTTTAGTTTGCTAAACCCAAGACATACTGTACTGGAAGTCAGATGATTCGTCCCTTGTCAAGTTTGCTCAAATACCCGTGAGAGCGCTAGCGCTTTCTTCTCAACATTCTTGGTGAAAGGCATCCTGAAGTCATCAAAATCCACTTCATAAGTAAAACGTTGTCTCCTTTTCTCCTTCTTCTCCAGAAGCTGGCTTGTAGTGAGGTATTTGCCCCACACCTTAAACACAGATCCATATTTTTTTCATATTAATAATTTTTTTTAATAATAAAATGTACAAGTCATTATGTCCTTTAAACATTACTACTAACAACCACAAACGAACACAACGTGAGAATTATCGCCGGGCTTCTTTCCACTATCATTCGTTCGTCATCTAACCAACGTACTGTTTTTGGCACGAAGCTGATGTCCACTTTCTTCAGTGCTCCGCTGGTGATCTGAGTGCTGTGAATGATCACACTGTTGGCCTGCGCTTCTGTTTTCCCTGTTGAGGTTGCAAAGTACTCTGAGGCCTGCGGTGTGGGAACAGCCCCCTGCTAGAGAGATGCAGAAACAAGATGGCATCAGTCCACAAATCCTAACGCACGGCTGAAAACAACGTTGGCGGATTAGCTTTTCAAAGGGAGAAGATGATTATCCCTGTCTGTCTCTAAGTCACATGTAATAGCTGTCGTTCTGAGATTTCTGTCACTAAGCATGACTATAAGCAGTATTCAGACAAAAAGGAGGACGGTGCTGAGTGTGTGCGATGCTGCCTGCAGCACCTAGCAGACTCGAGAGGTGCTAAACACGGCTGAGATGATACAAACCTAACGAACGAACACATACACACACACACGCACACATACACACACACACGCACACATACTGTACACGAACACACACGGCTGTATCCTGTCATTTTTGTGCATTTTGAGATTCAATGATAACAGATGAAAAATTGAAATGAGACCAGAAATCTGGTAACGCCACAGCATTCACAGCATTAGTAGTTGAGCAGTGGTGGCTCAAGCATTCAAGGTTGTTGATTGGCGATACAGGGTTCAAGCCACAGCACTGCCTATGTTGGGCCCCTGAGCAAGGCCCTTAACCCTGTCTGCTGCAGGGGTGCTGTATCATATCTGACCCTGTGCTCTGACCCCCAACCTCCAAAATTGGGATATGAGAAGAAAGAATTTCACTGTGCTATAACGTATATGTGATAAAGAGAACAGAAGCCTTTATTTTGGCAGACATCCTTATCTAGTGCAACTTACAAAAGTGCTTTGAGGTCTTTATCAACGAACACATCGAGTAACGAGTAACAAGTAACATCAGTCTAAATGTTAGGAAAAATACAGTAAGAAAAGCACAAAGCTGTAGGTCTTTATGAGACAGCTAGTGACTCAGCGGTTCATTCCACCACCTAGGTGCCAGACCAGAGAAGAGCCTTGATGGGATCATGATATAGCGTAGGGAGCGATACAGTAGGTGCTTTGAGGTGTTGGTTTGTTTCTAGCTTTGTACTGTAGGCATGTGTCAGTGTTTTGAATCTCATGCACCAGACACAGGAAACGAGTTGAAGGAGCTTAAACTCATGCTCAAATCTACATCATGTCTGCACTGGAATAATCCTGGTAATCTTTATCATGTTGGAACTTTTAAAATCATTTGAGATAAAAAATAAATTAAAAAAATCCTGATATAAAAGACAAAACGAAGCCTATAGCTTGTTGTTCGGTATCATGTTTTACTTATCTGATACGGTCACACGGCGGGTTAGCTACTAAACTCAATTGCAGCATTGTTGGTCTCTCCATCCGAAACCATACTACGTTACTTGGTTCTGTAAGTTGTAGCTGCGTCTCAGAAACGTCACAAAAGGAGGAAAGGGTCGTAGTTCCCATGAACTGAGTGAGCTGAGCACCTAGACTGTGATTCGTAGGTCCAATTCATAGATGAAATGCGAGCAGTGACATGCATAACTGTGTATTTATGTGAGTACTGCCCGTAACGGTAATTAAAATGGTGACCGACCGACGATGCTTACTTTGGCAGCGGTAACACGGCTTGTTGAAGCAGACGTAACCTGACACGTCCGCTCTCATTTGTTTACACATTGGAGAGGTCTGCTACTGTCTTTCTGCTGGTTTAGTCTTTCAGTACAGATCATTTACAGGCTGTGTATTAAATAACTAACCAGCATCTATTCATCAGTTCTACAGTAGATACAATATTTAGAAAGAACATGGATATTATATGCTGTCAAACCCGTACGATGCTGTCCATCACTGGCTTCGTTCAAAAAAAGGGACCAATTGCTGGCCATTTTTTTTTAGCATAAACACCACAAGCCTCTAGTCATCAGTGCTCCGTTTCTGACCACTGGGTATTTTGGTTAATGAGTCTAAAACAGGGGGGGCACGGTGGCTTAGTGGGTAGCACGTTCGCCTCACACCTCCAGGGTCGGGGTTCGATTCCCGCCTCCGCTTTGTGTGTGTGTGGAGTTCATGTTCTCCCCGTGCCTCGGGGGTTTCCTCCGGGTACTCCGGTTTCCTCCCCCGGTCCAAAGACATGCATGGTAGGTTGATTGGCATCTCTGGGAAATTGTCCGTAGTGTGTGAGTGTGTGAGTGAATGAGAGTGTGTGTGTGTGCCCTGTGATGGGTTGGCACTCCGTCCAGGGTGTATCCTGCCTCGATGCCCGATGACGCCTGAGATAGGCACAGGCTCCCCGTGACCCGAGGTAGTTCGGATAAAGCGGTAGAAAATGAGTGAGTGAGAGAGTGAGTCTAAAACACTAATGACAATCTAAATCCTGTTCCACTGCCAGTACGAGGGAGATGATTTTCACTAATGGATGTGGTAGAGGAGAGCTGAGGAACTGTTCATAGGAAGGGATGGACTACACTCAGTAATTCGTAGTCTCTGAGCTATACATTTCTCTTGGTTGCACAATTCCACTCAAATATAAACTGTTGTAGAAAGGACATTATTTACATTTACATTATTTCAAATCCATGTGCTACAGTAAGTCTAGTGCAGCTAGATGTTTGTTATACCTTCTCTTTAATGGACGTGCTGGTGATTGGTCTTGGTTTGGCCTGAGGTTTGATGGCCTTATCCTTCTTCTGGTCCTTTGGTTTACGAAGAATCGCAGTCTTGGCCTGGAGCATTTCTACAATCCGTAAGTCTGCATAGGCACGTGCGATATCCAAGCAGCTTTGCTCTGCGATTTAAAGATTGAATGCCTTTGACTTCAGTGAGAGATCCAGCTTTCATCACGACTAATGATTTAACACACCACAGTTCAGAATGTCGAGGAAGCACTGACCTAACGACAACAACCAAATGTGATATATGCCTTAATCCTGCAAAGGTCGTATTTGTTTAGAGAAATGATGATGCTGCATCACTGCAACTGAGATGGAGAGATGGTAATGCTGTTCTTTTTTGATGATGATGATGATGATGATGATGATGATGATGATGATGATATGTAATAATAGCATGTATGAAAATGTTCAGGCTTTTTTATAGTTGTTTTGATAAATAGATGGATGGATGAATGGATGTATAGTAAGTGAGTAAGTACGTGACATACAGTCCAAAATGTCCAAGACTGTATGTGATGAAAGCTGCCTTCATACCTGACTTGTTTTCTGCTGTAACTGTTGCCCCAGACTTGATCAGGTACTCCACACAGCATGGCCTGGAACTCTCAATGGCCCTCATTAAGGGTGTGGCGCCACTAAAAGTGGGCGAGTTTACGTCCGCCCCTGCCTCCACTAATAGTTTAATGATGTCAAGTTGTCCAGCATGGCAGGCATGGTGTAATGGAGTCCAGCCGAACTGATCATATGCGTTCACGTCAGCCCTGCGTATGACATTTACACTGCATGAAACACTAATACAACATTAGTGTAGTGTGTATTAGGCCTGACAAAGTTAAAAAATGAGTTCGTGAGAATTCAAACTTGCTGTGAATGATGAAATCGGCAAAACGGAAACGGCATTCTGACCATAAAGGTCCGATCATAATAAAAACAGAAGTTTTCATGAAAATAACAATGGAGTACGACATTAAACAGACGATCAGCACAAAAACACATGGAATATCATTTTCAATGCCTCAGATTTTCACCTAGTCACTGCAGGCAAAACTTAGGTACTTTTTTAAGGGTATCTTTATTTCAGACAGAAAGACAGACAAACAGATAAACAGACAGACAGAAAGACAGATAGACAGACAGACAGATAAACAGACAGACAGACAGACAGACAGGTAGACAGGTAGACAGACAGACAGATAAACAGACAGACAGACAGATAGACAGACAGACAGAAAGACAGATAGACAGACAGATAGACAGACAGACAGATAAACAGACAGACAGACAGATAAACAGACAGACAGACAGGTAGACAGACAGACAGATAAACAGACAGACAGACAGATAAACAGACAGACAGACAGACAGACAGATAAACAGACAGACAGACAGATAGACAGGTAGACAGACAGACAGACAGACAGATAAACAGACAGACAGACAGACAGACAGACAGACAGACAGATAAACAGACAGACAGACAGAGAGACAAACAGACTGACAGACAGATAAACAGACAGACAGACAGAGAGACAAACAGACTGACAGACAGATAAACAGACAGACAGATAAACAGACAGACAGACAGACAGACAGATAAACAGACAGACAGATAAACAGACAGACAGACAGAGAGACAAACAGACTGACAGACAGATAAACAGACAGACAGACAGACAGACAGACAGACAGACAGACAGACAGACAGACAGATTTGACTAATCATGATTGATTATGATTGAATATTTTCACAACCCAGCCCAAATGTGTATAACTAACATGAACAGTTTCTACAGAAATGATATCTATAACGTTAAACAGAAAAAGTGAGTGCTTGTTCTATGGAGTTTGTCATGGAATGATTTCAATGTTAGTTGTTATGTATGCATCGATATCAGGAAAAAAATCTATCATGGATCAGCTCACCTAAGATTCAGTAGAAATTTGGCCACTTCGTAATTCCCGCTTGCACATGCGGTCATGAGAGGTGTCTTGTAAAAGTGATCTTTCACATCGACTGGGACCTTCTGGCTAAAGGCCATCTTCAGGGACTCGGTGTCTCCGGTCTTGACGCAGTAGTTAATGTTTATGTATGTCTTTTCTGGTTGTTCTGTGTACCAGGCTGAGTCATCCTCTATGGGGTGGCTGGGTGGATGGTCCTGATCAAACCGGTTTGTGTCTGTAACAAGCTGGTACTTTTCGATCATGAACGGTGGTGGCCCTCTTTCATCCCGGCAGTAAGCGTTTTCAGGTGGGACGATGCAAATAGGCAGAGGATGGTCCGACTTGCTTTTCTTCTTGCCCTTCCCTGACTTGCTAGCCTTTTTTTTTGTCTTCTTTATTTCATTCGAGGTCATAACAAAAATCCTGGGCAGATATCTGAGACCTTTGAAAAAGTCGTTGATGTTGATTAAACCTTGCCTACGCTTGTCATGAGCAAGCAGGACCTTCTGAACCTTTTCACCATCTATCGGTGCTTGGAAGTCTTGAAGGACAGAGATGAAATTCTTGAAAGTCACCATCTCTATGTGGTTGATTCCATGTGAAACGAATTCGAAGGCTTTTCGCAGTTCAGCTTCGTTTTCCTGAGACCAATCATAAAGCCTCAGTGCCCACGATTCATTAATGGAGCTCTTTAAAAGCTTTCCATTTAAACGCTCAGCCTTCTTAAGCTCTTTTACTGCGGCCTTGTGATCCAAGTCCTTAGCGATCTGACGGGGTAACAGGCCTTCCATGTTTTTCTGTTTGGGATTGCATCCTGAAATTATTAGGATTAAATATGTCAGAATAAAACTTATAACCAGTGCAACATATAACGAGTTGTTCAAAGTTAGGTTCTAGACAGCATTGCTTGTAACACCTGCCATGAATTCAACTGTCATGATCCTCTTTCAGTTCATACATTACATGGCACTCACAGCAAAAAGTAACCACAGCCACTTGAACTCTAAACTTTAATGGAGAATCCCGTATTCCTGCTTATAATGTGTGGAAGCCTGTGGCGTTGTTGTGATTTATAAGGTTCAAGCTTCTCTGTCCTGAAATCAATATATGTACCAAATGTAGTCGTGGCCTAATGGTTAGAGAATCTGACTAATAACCCTAAGGTTGTGGGTTCGAGTCTCGGGCCGGCAATACCACGACTGAGGTACCCTTGAGCAAGGCACCGACACACAACTGCTCCCCAGGCGCAGCAGCATAAATTGCTGCCCATTGCTCCGTGTGTGTGCGTGTGTTCACTGCTGTGTGCGTGTTCACTGCTGTGTGTGTGTGTGTGTGTGTGTGTGTGTGTGTGTGTGTGTGTGTTCACTGCTGTGTGTGTGCACTTCGGATGGGTTAAATACAGAGAACAAATTCTGAGTATGGGTCACCGTACTTAGCCATGTGTTACGTCACTTTCACTGTATATTCATCTAAACTTTTGTTTGTGTATAGTTTTGAGAAACATCTCCTTTGGTTTATTTACTTAAGTCATGTTATGGCAAACCTGGAAACGGCACTCAAGTGCACTTCCCAGCATGCAAAGTTGCCTACAAACATAGCCGCCGTTATAGAACGTTGTACTGATCAGTACTGATTACAGACACACACACACACACACACACACACACACACACACACACACACACACACACACACACACACACACACATATACTGCACACACACCTTGTCGCAATCACAATCCTCACAATTCACACAGAATAAACAGACTTAGATATATTTTTTCTTTGTTCACGGAGTTCATCAACTGCACCCTATTAATAATAATTAAGTTGATAATAATAACAATAAAGACTGCACCCGCTTCTAACACCGTTTGACTATTAAATTCCACCCTTTAAAATCTGCTTTTATTTTCATTCTTGAAGAAAAGTCCAAAATACAAGACTGTTTCCTGTATTTATTACCCCTCTGTGCCAAGAATCTGCAGCAGTCAGCAAAACCGCCCCGGGCAGCATAGTGCAGAGCCGTGTTTCCTTCTGCTGTCGTTGCTCCCATATCTGCCACATATGCAGACAACACCTGAAGGATCTGGAGGGGAAGCAGGTGAAGGTAAACCATCTACTTCAACAAATATTGCTACGATTGCTAATAATTAGCAACAGACATTGGTGTCCACCGAGTTACACTGCCTGCTCTAACACACACTGATTTAGAATCCGCTAGCTTTAGTGACTTTAGTGTCTAAATAACACTTCGAAAGAGAATTATTGAAGGTATTTGTTATTCACTTCAAAGTAGCCTCCTTCAGCAGCGAAGTGAACTGCGTTGAACCTCTTGCTGTCCATCATGTTGACATTTGCTCCTCGTTTAAGGATGGCTCTTACCAGCACCACTGCTTCTGCTCTCACCGCCTCCATCAGCGCAGTGCGACCCGTCACCTGCGAGTGCAAACATGAAGAGACTCTCATCACACACCTGCCATCAAAGCACGTTTGGCTTATGTCGCCTCATATCAAGTTGCAGCTGACAGGAATTTGACAGATACATGCAGTCAGCGCAATCTGACAACGCACAATGTAGTTCATACAGCAAGTCAGAGTGGATAAACTTCATATTCCGATCTAGTATCTTACACAAAACGTTCACTCTGTGTAACAGAACAATATCCTAAGCTTGGATTTGTTTGATCCTTTCCCATAGGTTTTCTCCACTGTACTTCACTGAAGCCCCAGATCCTTAAAAAATACAGTAGAAATGGTTTTGTAACCTTTTCCAAACATCTCTTGAGAGCTGGTAGTCTGCTTGACGTTGCTGGTCGTGTCATGCCTAATTGACCCCGATTCTCAGTAAAATCTGCTTAATTGGTTGGATGAATAACTGAAAGTTGCCATTACAAGATGTGAGTGCCAAATATACAAAACATTTAAGACATCATAAAGGGGCAAATACTTTTCCACCACCTTGTATGTTAAACTTTGATTTAAAGGCTAAATAAGTTGAAAATGGTCAAAAGCAACAATAACAAGTAGCTGAAAACTACTGTAAAAGTTGAGACCCGGCAATTTCTTTGCTAGTACTTTTTTAACACGTATCTTTTTTTAACGCGAATGTTATATATCGTTTGAATAATTCAGCAGTTTTCATCTCTGAAAAGAGTTAAATTGATAATACCAAGTACTCGTCTCACGGACCAGCAAGCATCACATATCATTTTACAGAACTGTGCGATCTGTTATTTTTAAACTGAAAAGCTACGTTGGACAGCACACAAATAAATTTCACCATCTCTGCTTTTGCTTGTACACACACCACACACTCCTCAGGGCTCTTTACCTGGTTGACAGAATTGGGGTCGGCCCCTTTCTCCAGCAGACTGAGGCACATGCCCTCACATTCCCGTGCGTTCTCACAGGCCTGCAGGAAGAGTGGCATGCCCGCATGTGACACGTTGTTTACGTCTGCCATGTTGTTCAGCGCCACCTGCAGACAGCGTGTGTGTCTTTTTGTAGGACAGAGGCAGTAGAATAGCACGCCTAGGAGAGCAGACAGAGTCAGATCGCATTACAAGCGAGGTTTAACTCACCCTATTCTGATCTGTAATTAGAAAGACCCACAAACTGGAGGGTTCTGCACTGTGCTGGCTTGGAGATCCAGACACGACCTAAGCACTGTTAAATTCCGCATCATGAAGTGCGCTTGAAAGCTCATCAATATATTAGCAGTGGAAGAGAGCAGTGCATCAAATGCTTGTCTAGATACTCCATGTACATTACCACTTTAGTAGCCCTTGTGCAACTCAACTCCTTGTGGAGCTGGAAAATGCACTAAATATAGCACTATAGAGAAGCTACAGTACACGCAGCATCAATAACTAAAATACTATCCAAAGCAAGCTATAAAGCTTTATTTACAATGGTTCTCGAAATTACTCAGACCCCTTTACTTTTTGCACAACTTTCAACATTATAAATTCAATTGCAATAAAAAAGATTAAATGGAATAAAAAACTTTCTAATTTAGATAAGTATTTAGACCCTTTATTTAGTACTTTGGCAGCCAAAGGAGCAAAGCTTCCCCAATCAAAGACATTCAAACACTTGTTCCAAAACCACTCCAGCTCTGTCTCGGCTGTATGCTTTAGGCTGGGTGTTGTGCTGAAACGTGACCCTTTGGCTCAAGACTTTATGATCATGTACACTTTATAGCAGGTTTTTTTTAAGTACCTATCTGTATTTATCTGTATTCATTCTCTGGCCAGTTCTGTCTCCCTGTCCCTTCTGCTGTAAATCTGCATTGCATGATGGCCATGGAGTGCATAGTTTTTTATTTGAAAAAATGCATCATTCAGGTACATAAAGTGCACATGTTCCTTGGACTGTGAATTGTGGGACCTCATACACAGGTCCTTTCTAAATCATGTCCAATCCGTTGCCTTTGCCACAGTTGGACTCCAGCAACATTCATGAAACATCTCAAGATAACCATAGCAAAAGTGGGAAACTGTGCACTATACTGTAGGTACCATGGAAACTGTGCAGAACATCTACGTAAAAAAAGTTCATGTTCATCTTTATTTACATTACATTTCCCTTCTGCGATGTCTTTATTTCCCTCACCTTTCCCTTCTATGTCTGTCAGCTTCATGTCTGCGTGCTTGTCAGCCAGCAGAGCCACCACGCGGTCATGCCCGAGTTCGGCTGCCAGCATCACCGGCGTGCGTCCTTGCCTGTCCTGGACATCTGGCCTGGCGCCATGCAGCGTCAGAAACTCTATCATGTCGGTGTCGTTGGCCACCGCGGCCACGTGCAAGACGCCTTTGCCCTCTCGAGGCTCCGTTATGTTGACAAGGTCGTGAACGCCCGCGCGCAACAGCTTCATGACTTGCGCTGTGTCTTTTGCGCACACACACTGCAGCAGCCGGTAAATCTGCAGCTCCTGCAGGCGGCACGTGGCTACCGACTTCATGAGGAACCTTATAATAATAATAATAATAATAATAATAATAATAATAATAATAATAATAATAATAATAATGATGATGAAATGCATAAAAATCATAAATACGAAAATGAGAAAATAGACAACTAGTGAGCAGCAGTGGGCGAAAATTTTCACATACTATTTGGTATTAAATGTAAATAATAATAATAATAATAATAATAATAATAATAATAATAATAATAATTTTGTGTTATTATTTACAGACTGTTGAGACTATCGGATTTTGTCTTCACAGATGCACATACGTATGTTGTTTTCTTTTTAAACACATTTTAAAATGTGCATGTGGCAGGGCATACAGGCGATCACAAACTACAAGACAGCTTCACCTGCTTGTGATAGCGACGCCTCCCTCCCAGACGCGTTGAACGAGTTCTACGCTCGGTTCGAGGTACAGAACAACGTTACGCCAAGGAAGACCATCCCTCGTCCCGACGACCAGGTACTCTGTCTATCCACGGCCGACGTGAGGAGATCTCTATGCAGAGTTAACCCACGGAAGGCTGCTGGACCAGACAACATTCCTGGCAGGGTGCTCAGAGAATGTGCGGAACAGCTAGCGGATGTCTTTACGGACATCTTCAACATTTCCCTGAGCAGCGCCGTTGTTCCTACGTGCCTCAAAACTACCACCATCGTTCCTGTCCCAAAGAAGTCTACAGTGTCTTGCCTCAATGACTATCGTCCCGTTGCACTCACACCCATAGTTATGAAGTGCTTCGAGAAGCTCGTCATGAGGCACATCAAGACCCAGCTACCACCCTCACTTGACCCCCTACAGTTCGCGTATCGTCCAAACCGCTCCACAGACGATGCCATTACCACAGCCCTCCACTTAGCCCTCACCCATCTGGACAATAAGGACACTTATGTACGAATGCTGTTCATAGACTTTAGTTCAGCATTCAATACAATCATCCCTCAGCACCTGATTGGGAAGCTGAGCCTGCTGGGACTAAACACCTCCCTCTGCAACTGGATCCTGGACTTCCTGACTGGGAGACCTCAGTCAGTCCGGATCGGGAACAGCATCTCCAGCACCACCACACTGAACACTGGAGCTCCTCAAGGCTGCGTGCTCAGTCCACTGCTGTTCACTCTGCTGACTCACGACTGTGCAGCAATGCACAGATCGAATCATATTATTAAGTTCGCCGATGACACGACCGTGGTGGGTCTCATCAACAAGAACGACGAGTCAGCATACAGGGAGGAGGTGCAACAACTAACTGCCTGGTGTAGAGCCAACAACCTTTCTCTGAATGTGGACAAAACTAAAGAGATGGTTGTGGACTTCAGGAGAGCACAGAGCGACCACTCTCCGCTGAACATCGACGGATCTTCTGTAGAGATCGTCAAGAGCACCAAATTTCTGGGTGTTCATCTAGCGGAGAACCTCACCTGGTCACTCAACACCAGCGCCATCACCAAGAAAGCCCAGCAGCGTCTCTACTTCCTCCGAAGGCTGAGAAAGGCACATCTCCCTCCCCCAACCCTGACCATGTTCTACAGAGGGACCATTGAGAGCATCCTGAGCAGCTGCATCACTGTCTGGTTTGGGAACTGTACGATCTCGGATCGCAAAACCCTGCAGCGGATAGTGAGGACAGCGGAGAAGATCATTGGGGTCTCTCTTCCCTCTATCATGGACACTTACACCACACGCTGCGTCCGCAAAGGCAACAGCATTGTGGATGACCCCACACACCCCTCACACACACTCTTCACCCTCCTGCCGTCTGGAAAAAGGTACCGAAGCATTCGGGCCCTCACGACCAGACTGCGTAACAGTTTCTTCCCACAAGCCATCAGACTTCTCAATAACCGAACTGTACTATACTGAGCACAACATACACACATATCATCTGTATGGACTGCACAGACCCTCACAAAACACACACACTGTTTTGCACACTTTTCTGCTGTTTTTGCACATATTGGACAATATCTCAGTCATCTGCTGTTTTTTGCACAACTCCATATATAATCCAAAGGACCTGCTGCTAAGAACCTGCTGCTGTTCATTCTTTTACTGCACAAAATACTGTTTGAACATTCAGTATTTACACACAGTATATACACCGGTCGGTCGGTCGGCGCTGTTTCTGTTACTGTGTATTGTCTTTTGTGTATTGCATTTTTTGTACTTTTTGTATTGTCTTGTAACTTAATGTCTGCACTGTTTTTTGTCCTGCACTGTCTTTTGTCCTGCACTGTCTTGCTTGTCTTGTCCTGCACTGTTTGCACCAGGTTGCACAGTTGCACTTTATGTGGCTAAGACTACTTACATGTCCTTAGCCCTGTCTTTGTTTTATGTAGCACCTTGATCCTGGAGAAACGTTGTCTCATTTCACTGTGTACTGCAACAGCTATATATGGTTGAAATGACAATAAAAAGCTTCTTGACTTGACTTGACTTAATACCACACCTAATGGTAATGGAATTAAATCTAAATTCCTCACATAATTTATTCACATGTTGTCTTACTTACACTTGCATGAAATGTATTATTATGTAAGATTCTCTTACAAACAATGTTCTTATATGTGCTACTAAAAAGAACACACACACACACACACACACACACACACACACACACACACACACACACACACACACACACATTTAATGGCACCCCAGATGGGACTTCATAAAGGCTAGCGTGATCTGAGTCCGGAACCACACACACCAGCTTATTTAGTACAAATGCCTACCTCATTTTTGTGTGTGTGCATAAACATGTTTACAAAGTTTACAAAGATACAGTATATAAAAAGGTTTTGCAAAATTTCAGAGACAATTCCTATTAAAACAGCAGATAGATATATTAGCTTATTGTGCAATGTTCCATATTCTGACTTTAAACCTAAATACTGACTGCCAGCTGTGTCGGAAAAGCCTTTAAGTCTCATATATGTCAGAGAGGGGATATTATTATGCCATATGTGTCATATTTCCTACCTTGAACTGGAACAAATCCGCCACTGTAGCTTCCTTTCTAACTCTGAGCTCTGGACAGATAGTTTCCCAACTCATTGTTTTGTTTTTTTTTTGTGTTTTTTTTTTTTTTTACTGCCAGCCCGTTTCTATAGCAACAGGAACAAACGAGCGCTTCTTAAGTCTGTGCTAACGGAGAATGAAGCTTCCTCTCCTGTTTCAGAGGTCATTATCTGCCTCCTTTCATTAGTTAAAGCTACAGTGCGTAGAAAATAAAGATTCCGAGATAGGGGCAGAAAAAAAAAACAGTGATAATGTAGCAGCGCTTTAGTAAAATGGAGGCGGGGCGTGGGTATGAGTGTGGGCGTGGCCTGTACTGCTTAATTTACATACGGTCCTTAAACTAGGAAGGCCTATTGTTTCAGCAATTCTTCTATTGTGTATTGTGCAAATAAATTGGTCAAGTATTCTTCAGCTGTTTTCTTTGTCCTGTTTGTGAGTCTCAGTGAGTTATATTAGTGTTTGGTTGGGTTTAAAGAGCTGGACGTGGAGTTCAGAAAGCAAATAAATTAGCTTAAATTTATTAAATTTGCTAAAATCCTGATCAATAGTTTTCTTTTCATAAAAAAACCTTTTTGCACAAATCTGTAGACACATCAAACATCAGAATGGGGAAATGTGATCTCAGTGACTCAGTGCTCGTTTGTGTATTTTAAAATCTTCTGGGATTTTCCCACACAGCAGCCTTCGAGTTCCCAGAGAGAGTGGTGTGAAAAACAAACATCCAGTGAGCAGCAGGATGTTTGTGGAAAATCCGTCATGGTGAGAGGGTCAGAGAAGAATGACCAGATTGGTTTGAGGTGTCAGGACGACTACAGCAACACGGATAATCACTCTTTATAACCGTGTTGAGCAAAAAAAAAGTCTTAGAATACAAATAATTTTGATCTTTGGGCTTGTAACATGTTCAAAAACATACTTAGTGTAAACCTAAGCCCCACTTTGTTCATTCTTGTATACGATAAACTGTGCTGGTTGTATAATAGTACAAACAAGCATTCAGTGTCTCCCTACAAAATTAGAATAAAGGTTTGCTGTGATGAACCATGGCACAATAGGCAACATTTCCATTTATGAAAGTTGACTCCTTCACCTTTATTAACCATTTAAATACTGTAAACACACACACACACACACACATACACACACACACACACACACATAGAAAGATCATGTTATGGGATCAGCGGCATGCTTAACTGCCCATCTCAGGGATAATCCCAGCACACTTACAAGATCTCTTTACCGGACTAAAGCTAATATCAGTTTACAGAGTAATATATCCTTCTGAGTAACTAATAGCATCTCTCACTAAAGAGGCTGCATAATTAAGTTAATGCTATTAATGCCAGATAAGGGCAGCAGTAGAAAAAGCTACTTCCTGTTGAAAATTTCACAACACGTGTCAGAAAATGGTTAAGGAACAAAAAGAACTGCGCTGACATCTCAGGTGTTTTTCTACAGTAGACTTCCACTGGTTTCTTTAACATTTTAACAAACCATAGTCCACATTAGGGCATTTTACACTGTGTTTAACCCTGAGTCATCGTTCTAGAGGCAGAGTTAGCACCGGTTTTGCAGAGTTAATCCTGCATTGCTGTGTCAAACAAGTACAGTGTGAAACGTTGTGCTGTTAGAATGTTAGAGCTTGGTGCTTAATAACAGACACCTGATTACGTCCTCTGCAAACGATCCAAAATGCAGCTGCCTGGCTTGTTTTCAACCTGCCAAAGTTCTCCATACCACCCCGCTGCTGCGATTCCTCCACTGGCTTCTGGTAGCTGCACGCATCAGATTCAAAACACTGATGCTGGCCTACAAAGCCAAAAACAGACCAGCTCCCTCTTACCTCAAAGCCCTCATCATTCCTCACACCACAACCTCCAATCTACCAGCACTGCTCATCTGGTCCCACCATCTCTCAGGGTAAGAGGCAAGTATACTACAAGACTCTTCTCTGTTCTGGCACCAAGGTGGTGGGATGAACTTCCCCTAGAGGTCCGGACAGCTGACTCACTGGCTATTTTCAAGCGGCGGTTGAAGACCTACTTATTCAGGAAACGCTTCAACTAGCACTTCTTTCCTTATCTTTTGCATTATATATATATATATATATATATATATATATATATATATATATATATATATATATATATATATATATATATATATATATAAAAACCTTTGACACTTTTTCATTGTAACTTTGAACAAATGTTTTAAACTCATGGTATCTTAAGTATGTAACCTAGTGAACCAGCATTAATGTGTTCAGTGTTAGAGATTTAAGCACTTATGTACGTTGCTCTGGATAAGGGCGTCTGTCACATGCTGTAAATGTAAATGTTAAATGTAAATTAAAACACTGAGCAGATCATGCTTCTAATACCATGAACTTTATAGTGTACGTTTTGTAAACAATAGTTGCAGCATTTAAGGATCAATTAAAAAAAGTCATATGGTGAAGGAGACCATGGTGTCAGTTTTATTTTTTGAATTAGGAAAGCTCCAGGTCCACCATGGACTGAGTAAGAGTCTTAACCAGTAGTTCATGCTGCAAATGTCAGCTTTTGACACAAGAGGTCACCAGAGCACATCTCACATTAATGTCCCGTCTACAGCAGGGATTCTCCAACTTTTGCTAGCCAGGACCCTTTTACTGGAAAAAAAAACTTTTCTTAAGATGATACATCGATTGAAATATTTGGTGTATTTTTCAAAAGTGTACTAACATATTTAATTATTGAAGGCATGGAGCTTTTTCTGTCTTTATCTTTTTAATACCTACAGAGCACATTCAGTCCAAGCCGACTATTTACTTGTTTTGTGTACAAATGAAGTTTGGATTGAAACTATTCGATTCAATTGACCAGTCGAACAGACTGATAAATAAAACAATAATTAATATAATAATTTTGATTATCCGATAATCATGCACACAGCTTCATGGACCCCTGCAGAAGCAGATCTTTGTATACTATTTATGATACATATACATATACATATAAAAACTAAACTACACTACTTTACATTTCATACTACTGTATACTACACTACACTACACTATACTACACTACATTACTTTATACTACTGTATACTACACTACACTATACTACACTACATTACTTTATACTACTGTATACTACACTACACTACATTACTCTAAACACTACACTACTTTATACTACTGTATACTACACTAAACTACACTACACTACACTACATTACTTTATACTACTGTATACTACACTACACTACATTACTCTAAACACTACACTACTTTATACTACTGTATACTACACTAAACTACACTACACTACACTACACTACATTACTTTATACTACTGTATACTACACTACACTACATTACTCTAAACACTACACTACTTTATACTACTGTATACTACACTAAACTACACTACACTACACTACATTACTTTATACTACTGTATACTACACTACACTACATTACTCTAAACACTACACTACTTTATACTACTGTATACTACACTAAACTACACTACACTACACTACATTACTTTATACTACTGTATACTACACTACACTACATTACTCTAAACACTACACTACTTTATACTACTGTATACTACACTAAACTACACTATACTACACTACATTACTTTATACTACTGTATACTACACTACACTACATTACTCTAAACACTACACTACTTTATACTACTGTATACTACACTACACTACACTATACTACACTACATTACTTTATACTACTGTATACTACACTACACTACATTACTCTAAACACTACACTACTTTATACTACTGTATACTACACTAAACTACACTATACTACACTACATTACTTTATACTACTGTATACTACACTACACTACATTACTCTAAACACTACACTACTTTATACTACTGTATACTACACTACACTACACTATACTACACTACATTACTTTATACTACTGTATACTACACTACACTACATTACTCTAAACACTACACTACTTTATACTACTGTATACTACACTACACTACACTATACTACACTACATTACTTTATACTACTGTATACTACACTACACTACACTATACTACACTACATTACTTTATACTACTGTATACTACACTACACTACTGTATACTACACTAATACTACATTACACTACTGTATACTACACTACATTACTTTATACTACTGTATACTACACTACACTACACTATACTACTGTATACTACACTACACTACACTACACTACACTACACTACACTATACTACACTACATTACTTTATACTACTGTATACTACACTACACTACACTACACTACACTACACTATACTACTGTATACTACACTACACTACACTACACTACACTACATTACTCTATACTACACTACATTACTTTATACTACTGTATACTACACTACACTACTGTATACTACACTACACTACACTATACTACACTACATTACTTTATACTACTGTAATACTACACTACACTACTGTATACTACACTACATTACTCTATACTACACTACATTACTTTATACTACTGTAATACTACACTATACTACTGTATACTACACTACATTACTCTATACTACACTACATTACTTTATACTACTGTATACTACACTACACTATATTACACTACACTACACTATATTACACTACACTATAATATACTATAAGATACTATACAATGCTACACTATACTACATTACATTAAATACTAGTCTATGCTATACATTATAAGATACTTAATACTACTTTACACTATACTATAAGCCACTATGCTACACTACACTAGTCACTAGTCTACACTATACTTCACTAGAGGATTCTGTACTATACTTTATACTATTACCACTGTCTATAATCCCTCCTCAGCATGCTCAGCCGTCCTTCACCATAATATTACTGACTCCAGCATCCGGTATTTTACAAATAATGTTTTAATTATCTTTATTAAACACACACGTGCACACACCAACAAACACACACAAAAGAATATATCTATAATATGTCTATAGAGGTGTGGTGTATTTTTTGCCAAATGTTAGAAATGAAAAGATTATAAATGGTAACATCCACAAAAAATAAAAATTTAAAATAAAAAGCACCTTTAAAGATCATCTGCAAACTTTTTGGATGACAAGTAAAATATGCTTAGACTGTATTTGATCAACAATAATACTGTAAAGAAACTATGAGCATTCAGAGTATAAATCAAAATATACACATTATTGTTTAATGAAACAAGTCCAGTGGCTTTACAAGATCTGGTTCCTTTTCTTTCTTTTTTTTTTCTTTTCCTTTTTGGGTTAATTTAGCTCAAGAGGCCAGTTTTTGTTCTCACAACAGTCACAGTGAAAAGCACAATCCCTTGCATTAAGTGTTTCAATGTTCATGTTCAATCCTTCTGTTCCTTCTCACAAAGTCGTGAACAGGATGTGAGCTTCAAAGCTGCAGTATGTTGGAGCTATCGATTTGTATTTTTGTTAAAAGCAGTAAAAAACAGTTCATGGGTTGCTCATGTCCATACGGTATATGATCTGAAATATCTCATAAGAACACAACCTTATTTTTGCCTTTATGTTTGGTTTTGCTCATCGAATCGTAGTCACAAATGCGAGAGTGTGAATCTTTCCCCACCGAATATGGAATTTTAAAGAAATAAAATAATAAAAAAGGACAACATTCTTATTTCCATTTCAGGGAAAATCGAACGGAGCCTTAAGCAGACACATTGCTCTTGTGCTCTCTCTCTCTCTCTCTCTCTCTCTCTCTCTCTCTCTCTCTCTCTCTCTCTCTCTCCAAATTGCATGTTTAAAATAGACCAAATGTAAAAGCAGTAGTTTGGGGGAGTTACACAGATCCTGGATGGATGATGATCGAGAGCTTCATGTTAAAATTTCAAGACTTAACCACTGACACAGTACAATCTTCTTGCTGCATGAACATTAATTAATATTAACAACGTGATCGATCCGAAACGTTCAAGTCAAACCAAATGCTTTCATTGCTCTTGAAAAAAGCAAATCTCCTGCACCAAATATGAACAATAGGTGGCAACAATAAACCTGAATATTTCACCGAATCATTTCACTCTTATACCACAGCGTCCACGTCCTCATACAGCAACATGCCACTGAACATGGTAAGAGGTTCCACAGAATCAGCCAGTTTCCCTGTGACCAGGTCAATGCACACGGTGTCTCCCACCTCCAGGGGAAGGATGATGTTGAAAATGACCAGGGATCCTGGAGTGTTCCTTGTTTCAGCAACAGGTTTCTCCAAACCCTCTGGCTGGTATCCAGTTGAGTCTCCACGCGCAATACCGTAGTTAGACTTCGACAACACTGCCTCGATCTTCACGTTCTTCTGACCAGTCAGAACTGCGCTGAAGAAATAACGTCCAGTCACCGGTGCCGTGAATATACCTGTTCAAATAATTTACATCAATTATTATGAGGAATTACAGAATTTAATCAGTTACGATGAACAAATCACAATTTAACCCCCTTTTTTTTTTACCAGGTGTTCTGTTTTGCACATGGAATGAGAAATAGAATTATGGGACATTTTCAGTCAGGAAAAAAAAGGAATATTTTTCTGGACACAAGTCTGGTATAAAATAAATCAGGACTGGGTTAGCTTTCAGTGTGTGACGTGTATATTTCCATCTGTGTATAACCTTACACATATTTTTTTCTGGTTAAAGATGAACACCTTCAAATTTAAGATGTTTATAATGGAGCACTTGGGCATCTCAAGAGCAGAAATGAGTTTAATATCACTGTTTATTTTAAAGATACCAAACTTTTTGCAGGGGACAAAATTGTTTTGGGGGGTTTCAGAACCTTTCTATTAATATATCACCCAAAGCAGGCTTGGTAAAAACAGAAATACTTATAAATAACTACAGATTCCTAAAGCTCGGAGTGTCTACTTTAATATGAGCTTCATATTAACCATCACTGAGGACTGGGACATGACCATGGCCTTTGGTAGTAAGAGATATAATGCTTGACTCCTGAACATCTGAAACTCTAGATAATCTTAATTTCTAGACAATGATTTGGACGACATGTCGCCTTACCAGTGTGTGGACTGTAAGACATCCTGTCGTTGACAAACACTTTGTTGAAGACAATGGTTCCGGCATGAACCTGTGGTTGTGTAAGTGCTGCAGAAAAGGACAGCCGTGGTACTTTTGCATCATCTCCTGGAGGACCTGTCGGGTGAAAATGGCACTCGTTATAAAGATGGCGGTCCGGCCAGTGTCCCCTGTAGTGTATTTAACCTCCCAACTAACCTGAACCTCATCTAACCTCAACAGCCATGTGTTCTTTTAAATATAGGCTATGTTACAGTTTGGCAGCATGGTAACTAAGTCACTTTAACCATTCTGTTACACGTCTAAAGAGGCACTCACATGTATATGAATATTGGAATATTGGAAACTTTCAATATTGGAAAGCTGCATTATCACCTCCTATTGGATTGGAGTATAACAGAATACAGCATTTATAACTTGTGTAAAAAATTCTGCTAAATATTGGTGAAGACCTGCATTGTTTAGCAGAAGAATGATTATTTGTTAACAATATATTATTGGATATTTTATGTTCCTTTTATGACACCTTGCCCGGTTTATTTAGTAACTGTTTTATAAAAGCAATAAGCTCCATGTTGTGCCTAACTACAGTAAGCCCCTGAGCTGTTCTCTAATCACGGCATGGGGTTTATTGCTTTAGTTTGTAGTGTAAGGTAGTGAAGTCTTACTTGTTTTGTCATTAAGCACTTCATCTGTGCGACGAAATGACTTAAAAAGCACTACAACACTAACCTTTTTCTCCTCTTAGGCCTGCAAAAAGCAAAACAAAGACATTTAAATGTTTAATTAAGTAGCACATGAAATCAAGTTGCTACAGTTTTTTGTTGTTTTCTACGGTGGCCGAGAAGTGCAAAACACATTAACAAATCTGAAAACAAATTAACAAACCAAAAAACACATCAACAAATCCAAAAACACAACAACAATTCAGACAACCCGGAAACGGCAGGCATCGTTTTTGAATGGTGACTTATCGATCATGGGACGAGACACCTGTCACTCAAGATATACAGGTATGGAATCTTATGTGTAATGTGTAAAGTTCTCCGTTTAAATTTAAGAAAATAACAGAATTAATCCACAGTAATCCATTCTATCCATCCATTCCAACTTTTCCCTGCGGCAGACTGTTGAACTTCATGTATACCTTGAGTGACAGGTGTCTTGTCCAATGATCGCCAAGTGTTCCAATCACAAACTATACTAACCTCTTCCGGGTTGTCTGAATTGTCGTTGTGTTTTCGGATTTGTTAATGTGTTTCGTGCAACAAGTCAGACAACCTGGAAACGGTAGGTATAGTTTGTGAGTGGAAACTTACCGATCATTGGACAAGAGACCTGTCATTCAAGATATACAGGTGAATGACAGGTGTTTTGTCTGATGATCGGTAAGTTTCCATTCGCAAACTATACCTACCGTTTCCGGGTTGTCTGACTTGTCGTTGTGTTTTCAGATTTGTTAATTTGTTTTCAGATTTGTTAATGTGTTTTCAGATTTGTTAGTGTGTTTTCAGATTTGTTAGTGTGTTTTTGGATTTTTTAATTTGTTTTCAGATTTGTTAATGTGTTTTTTGATTTATTAATGTGTTTTCGGATTTGTTAATGTGTTTTCGGATTTGTTAATGTGTTTTTGGATTTTTTAATTTGTTTTCAGATTTGTTAATGTGTTTTCAGATTTGTTAAAGTGTTTTTTGATTTGTTAGTGTGTTTTTGGATTTTTTAATTTGTTTTCAGATTTGTTAATGTGTTTTTTGATTTATTAATGTGTTTTCGGATTTGTTAATGTGTTTTCGGATTTGTTAATGTGTTTTTGGATTTTTTAATTTGTTTTCAGATTTGTTAATGTGTTTTTTGATTTATTAATGTGTTTTCGGATTTGTTAATGTGTTTTCGGATTTGTTAATGTGTTTTTGGATTTGTTAATGTGTTTTCAGATTTGTTAATTTGTTTTTGAATTTGTTAATGTGTTTTCAGATTTGTTAATTTGTTTTTGGATTTGTTAATGTGTTTTCAGATTTGTTAATTTGTTTTTGGATTTGTTAATGTGTTTTCAGATTTGTTAATTTGTTTTTTGATTTGTTAATTTGTTTTTGGATTTGTTAATGTGTTTTCAGATTTGTTGATGTGTTTTCAGATTTGTTAATTTGTTTTTTGATTTATTAATGTGTTTTCGGATTTGTTAATGTGTTTTCAGATTTTTTAATTTGTTTTTTGATTTATTAATGTGTTTTCGGATTTGTTGATGTGTTTTCAGATTTTTTAATTTGTTTTTTGATTTATTAATGTGTTTTCGGATTTGTTGATGTGTTTTCAAATTTATTAATGTGTTTTCGGATTTGTTAATGTGTTTTGCACTTCTTGGCCACCATAGTTTTCTTTACATACCTGGCTCACCAATTGGTCCTGGGATCCCTGATATGCCCTGGGGACCTTGTCTGCCCTCGGGACCTATAGGACCTGGTAAACCTTCTGGGCCTCTCTCTCCTTGTGGTCCAGGAGGTCCTGCAATAAAACAGATAAACAAATTTTCTATTGCAAGTTCTTCAAATATCGATGTAAACGTATTACAAAACGGTAATATTAGGGTTTTTAAACATATTACCGTTTACAAATACGTTTACAAAGATATTCGAAAGCTTGTTTTGATACTGTAAACAATTAAATGTACTGTAGTTCTTTAACAAGAGACATTTTGAAGAGAGAGACAAAACACATTCATCTGGTGTATGAATCTTCCCTTCAGTTTGGAACACTAGCGTGTCTTTAGGGTTGTAAGAGTCATTCTGCCTTGGTTACATAATCCTCGAAGGGTTGTCGATGTTTAGCCCATTCACAGTATTCTTCTAACTTTAAACTAAAAATGCTAAGAATAATAAGAAGTGTGCACACAGAGGTGTGATAGGAAACAAACGACACAGCAACTATATCACGATTTTTCTTGTTAGAATTTCTGGGTACGTACCGATAAAGTCCTGTTTGGTGAAAGTCTGGAATGTTTCCATTATATCCAGTAGGGTGGAGTTGAAATTGTTCATCTTGCCATGGATATTCTCCAAATGAACGCTCTCGATGTTGTGTATGGCTTCTCCCTGAGTAATGACGGTGGCATTGAGTCCATTAACACAGGTCCACAGTCCAGAAACCTGCCCGTTTATTATATTTTTGATCTGCTGTACATTCTCTGATAGTGACTCCAGTCTGCCACACATATTCTCCATTTTCAAAAGCCTCTTCTGCAGCCCCTCACCAGCACGTTTGCATTGTCCCATCTGCTCCAACAGATTGCTATTGACATTTTGAATATTGTTGTTAATGTTTTTGAACTGTTCCTGACTGTCCTCCAGGTGCTCGTCCAGCTCGTCCTGGATCTTGTCGATCTGTGAAAAGATTTTATTCTTCGTAGCACCCATTTCAGTTAAAGTGCTTCCGTGTCTCTGTACGGTGTGACCCAGTTTATTCACGGTGTCATTGATGGAGTTAAAGTTCAGCTTGATTGCTGAGAGCTCACCCTGAATGGACTGGAGATCCTTTACTGTTGTGTTAATTATGAAATTCTGACCATCTATGTGTGTCTGGTGTTCGGTCCTACTAATCTGGCATTGTTCTTGACATTTCTCCACTTCCTCTTTAAGCTTGCCCACTTCCTCCTGCAGGTTGGAGCAGACCTGTGAGCATGCACTTTCATCAGAGTTCACTTTTCTGTGCAATTTGGTGAATTCACCTTGATATTTCTCAAAGGTTCTGAGGGTTGTGTTTTTCAAGCTCCTGAGTTCGTTCTCCATGTCACTAAATGCAGTACTGCAACTGTCACAGTTAGCCTTTAATGTCTCCACTTCTGTGACAATCTTATTAAAATTCTCTCCATTCTCACCCACCAGAGCCGTGATTTCCTGAACGTTCTGGCTTAAGTCTGAAATGTGGTTCCTCATGGAGTCACCAGACACAGAGAGATCTTTCAGCCTGGTGTCAAACCTCTGAATGTCTTCCTGATTGGCAATGACTTTCCACTCCAATGTTTTCACAACATCCTCAGTCTTGTTTTCTTGTGCTGCACATGTATCTGCACACAAAACTACTACTGATGACAACTTGCTGTCAAAGACAGATGTCTTATTTTCCAACTCACTTAGGCGATCATTGTGGACATCGACGTTATCCTTTATGTCCCTCATGTCGAGCTCAATATTAGAAAGTCTGAGGTCATATTGATTTTGCCAAAGAACAGAGTTTCGTATCTTGCTGAGTTCTCTTTGCAGAAGCTCCTTCATGCTGGTCTCGGTGTGAAAGCATTTCTGCTCAGCTTTCCTCACTGTTCCGTTCAGTCGGCGCTCCAGCTCTCTCAAACGGCTGTTTAGCTTCTCCTCTGATCCCTTTTCTCGTCCTGTATTCCCACTGGTTCCTTTCAACTCTTTCTCAATGCGCCCCTGTAGGACGTCATATGCTTCTGCTGTGGAACTAACCTTCTTTTCCACTGCACCCACTCGCTTCTCCAGGTCCGCCATGGAGCCATCACAGCAGGTCTGTGAGCGGGCCAGATCCCTCTGCAAGACCTCAACTGTCTGCCTGTGATGAAGCTCCATGACACTTATGTGCTTTTCCAGGGCACGGATTCTCTCCCTGTCCTCCTGCTGTTGCTGCCGAATGTTCTCCACTCCACTCTGGCAGGCGGAGCAGGAGAGCGTGATGCGAAGTTCTAGTTCCCGTAGAATCTCATCCTTCATTTTGCTGTATTGATCATCACTGACCAGATGGTTGTTTATACTGACGATGGTCCTGTCATGCACTTGCGTCATGTTGTCAAGCAGATCCAGCTTGGTCTGAATACTGTTAATGGTTTCTCTCATTTCTGGTTGTGCTGCGTCAGCATGTGACTCTCCATGTAGTCTTTGATTCACTCCCTCTAATGTGGACTGCATTTTACCTAGTTTATCAGACAGACTCTGAATCTTTTCCTCAAGTTGGATGATTTTATCATGATCCCCACTGCCTGGGAAGATAAAAAACACTCAATAAATATAGGAAATCTATTATTTGTATAGCTTATGGATTCTGAGGCTTGGTTCTGTACTTCCAGCAGTCTGCAGCTGAGTCTAGAACATGACATGGATGTGTATCAGATGGTATCTAGTGGTTAAAGATGGATCATGGTATTAAATGTAATGTGTATGTATAGTCCAGTGTGTATAATGCAGTGTGTATGTATAGACCAGTGTGTATAATGCAGTGTGTATGTATAGTCCAGTGTGTATAATGCAGTGTGTATGTATAGTCCAGTGTGTATGTATAGTCCAGTGTGTATAATGCAGTGTGTATGTATAGTCCAGTGTGTATAATGTAATGTGTATGTCTAGTCCAGTGTGTATAATGCAGTGTGTATGTATAGTCCAGTATGTATAATGCAGTGTGTATGTATAGTCCAGTGTGTATAATGCAATGTGTATGTATAGTCCAGTGTGTATAATGCAGTGTGTATGTATAGTCCAGTATGTATAATGCAGTGTGTATGTATAGTCCAGTGTGTATAATGCAGTGTGTATGTATAGTCCAATGTGTATAATGCAGTGTGTATGTATAGACCAGTGTGTATAATGCAGTGTGTATGTATAGTCCAGAGTGTATAGTGCAGTGTGTGTGTATAGTCCAGTGTGTATAATGCAGTGTGTACTGTATGTATAGTCCAGTGTGTATAATGCAGTGTGTATGTATAGTCCAGTGTGGATAATGTAGTATGTACTGTATGTATAGTCCAGTGTGTATAATGCAGTGTGTATGTATAGTCCAGAGTGTATAGTGCAGTGTGTATGGTGCAGTTTATATGTATAGTCCAGTGTGTATAATGCAGTGTGAGTGTATAGTCCAGTGTGGATAATGCAGTGTGTATGTATAGTCCAGTGTGGATAATGCAGTGTGTATGTATAGTCCAGTGTGAATAATGCAGTGTGTATGTATAGTCCAGTGTGTATAATGCAGTGTGTATGTATAGTCCAGTGTGTATAATGCAATGTGTATGTATAGTCCAGTGTGTATAATGCAGTGTGTACTGTATGTATAGTCCAGTGTGTATAATGCAGTGTGTATGTATAGTCCAGAGTGTATAGTGCAGTGTGTATGGTGCAGTTTATATGTATAGTCCAGTGTGTATAATGCAGTGTGAGTGTATAGTCCAGTGTGGATAATGCAGTGTGTATGTATAGTCCAGTGTGTATAATGCAGTGTGTATGTATAGTCCAGTGTGTATAATGCAGTGTGTATGTATAGTCCAGTGTGTATAATACAGTGTGTACTGTATGTATAGTCCAGTGTGTATAATGCAGTGTGTATGTATAGTCCAGTGTGTATAATGCAGTGTGTATGTATAGTCCAGTGTGTATAATGCACTGTAAATGTATAGTCCAGTGTGTATAATGCAGTGTGTATGTATAGTCCAGTGTGTATAATACAGTGTGTACTGTATGTATAGTCCAGTGTGTATAATGCAGTGTGTATGTATAGTCCAGTGTGTATAATGCAGTGTGTACTGTATGTATAGTCCAGTGTGTATAATGCAGTGTGTACTGTATGTATAGTCCAGTGTGTATAATGCAGTGTGTATGTATAGTCCAGTGTGTATAATACAGTGTGTACTGTATGTATAGTCCAGTGTGTATAATGCAGTGTGTACTGTATAGTCCAGTGTGTATAATGCAGTGTAAATGTATAGTCCAGTGTGTATAATGCAGTGTGTATGTATAGTCCATTGTGTATAATACAGTGTGTACTGTATGTATAGTCCAGTGTGTATAATGCAGTGTGTATGTATAGTCCACTGTGTATAATGCAATGTGTATGTATAGTCCAGTGTGTATAATGCAGTGTGTACTGTATGTATAGTCCTGTGTGTATAATGCAGTGTGTATGTATAGTCCAGTGTGTATAATGCAGTGTGTATGTATAGTCCAGAGTGTATAGTCCAGTGTGTATAATGCAGTGTGTATGTATAGTCCAGTGTGTATAATGCAGTGTGTATGTATAGTCCAGTGTGTATAATGCAGTGTGTACTGTATGTATAGTCCAGTGTGTATAATGCAGTGTGTATGTATAGTCCAGTGTCTATAGTGCAGTGTGTGTGTATAATGCAGTGTGTATAATGCAGTGTGTACTGTATGTATAGTCCAGTGTGTATAATGCAGTGTGTATGTATAGTCCAGTGTGTATAATGCAGTGTGTATGTATAGTCCAGAGTGTATAGTGCAGTGTGTACTGTATGTATAGTCTAGTGTGTATAATACAGTGTGTACTGTATGTATAGTCCAGTGTGTATAATGCAGTGTGTATGTATAGTCCAGTGTGTATAATGCAATGTGTATGTATAGTCCAGTGTGTATAATGCAGTGTGTACTGTATGTATAGTCCTGTGTGTATAATGCAGTGTGTATGTATAGTCCAGTGTGTATAATGCAGTGTGTATGTATAGTCCAGAGTGTATAGTCCAGTGTGTATAATGCAGTGTGTATGTATAGTCCAGTGTGTATAATGCAGTGTGTATGTATAGTCCAGTGTGTATAATGCAGTGTGTATGTATAGTCCAGTGTGTATAATGCAGTGTGTATGTATAGTCCAGTGTGTATAATGCAGTGTGTATGTATAGTCCAGAGTGTATAGTGCAGTGTGTACTGTATGTATAGTCCAGTGTGTATAATACAGTGTGTACTGTATGTATAGTCCAGTGTGTATAATGCAGTGTGTATGTATAGTCCAGTTTCTATAGTGCAGTGTGTGTGTATAGTCCAGTGTGTATAATGCAGTGTGTACTGTATGTATAGTCCAGTGTGTATAATGCAGTGTGTATGTATAGTCCAGTGTGGATAATGTAGTGTGTATGTATAGTCCAGTGTGTATAATGCAGTGTGTATGTATAGTCCAGTGTGTATAATGCAATGTGTATGTATAGTCCAGTGTGTATAATGCAGTGTGTACTGTATGTATAGTCCTGTGTGTATAATGCAGTGTGTATGTATAGTCCAGTGTGTATAATGCAGTGTGTACTGTATGTATAGTCCAGTGTGTATAATGCAGTGTGTATGTATAGTCCAGTGTGTATAATGCAGTGTGTACTGTATGTATAGTCCAGTGTGTATAATGCAGTGTGTATGTATAGTCCAGTGTGTATAATGCAGTGTGTACTGTATGTATAGTCCAGTGTGTATAATGCAGTGTGTATGTATAGTCCAGTGTGTATAATGCAGTGTGTATGTATAGTCCAGTGTGTATAATGCAGTGTGCATGTATAGTCCAGTGTGTATAATGCAATGTGTATGTATAGTCCAGTGTGTATAATGCAGTGTGTACTGTATGTATAGTCCTGTGTGTATAATGCAGTGTGTATGTATAGTCCAGTGTGTATAATGCAGTGTGTATGTATAGTCCAGAGTGTATAGTGCAGTGTGTATGGTGCAGTTTATATGTATAGTCCAGTGTGTATAATGCAGTGTGTATGTATAGTCCAGTGTGTATAATGCAGTGTGTATGTATAGTCCAGTGTGTATAATACAGTGTGTACTGTATGTATAGTCCAGTGTGTATAATGCAGTGTGTACTGTATAGTCCAGTGTGTATAATGCAGTGTAAATGTATAGTCCAGTGTGTATAATGCAGTGTGTATGTATAGTCCATTATGTATAATACAGTGTGTACTGTATGTATAGTCCAGTGTGTATAATGCAGTGTGTATGTATAGTCCAGTGTGTATAATGCAGTGTGTACTGTATGTATAGTCCAGTGTGTATAATGCAGTGTGTATGTATAGTCCAGTGTGTATAATGCAGTGTGTACTGTATGTATAGTCCAGTGTGTATAATGCAGTGTGTATGTATAGTCCAGTGTGTATAATGCAGTGTGTACTGTATGTATAGTCCAGTGTGTATAATGCAGTGTGTATGTATAGTCCAGTGTGTATAATGCAGTGTGTACTGTATGTATAGTCCAGTGTGTATAATGCAGTGTGTATGTATAGTCCAGTGTGTATAATGCAGTGTGTACTGTATGTATAGTCCAGTGTGTATAATGCAGTGTGTATGTATAGTCCAGTGTGTATAATGCAGTGTGTATGTATAGTCCAGTGTGTATAATGCAGTGTGCATGTATAGTCCAGTTTGGAAAGTCCGAAGTTAAAGTGCAGTGTGTGGCATACCATATTGTGAAAGTATGCTGTAGGGTGTATTAGTTGTGACTGTTAATTAGTCTGATAGCTTGAGGGAAAAAGCTATCCCTCAGTCGGCTAGGTGTAAACAGAAAAATTCGCCAATTACATTTGGTCAAAACATGTTTAAAATATTGTAGGCACTAACTACATAGAACCATATACAGACACAGTAGATATACTGCTTGAACTTAAGGGTCTATGATTATAATTTACTATACAGAATTCTGTACCTTTTCCACCACTCTGTTCATTCC
>NC_062533.1:3133633-3166133 GCF_022655615.1 Tachysurus fulvidraco
AGTACCTATGTCTAGTGCTGTGAATGTTCCTTGCAATCGGTTCTGTGGACTGTGATGGTCAGAGATATCAGGATACTGCAACAATGGTCCACACTTGTACACTGGACCATCGTGAACTTAGAACAAAGCTTTCTGAAAAGGTGACAGGTCATTGCTGGGAAGCTTGGTGCTTGCCAGACAAATTCAGGCAGATTGCTATGTGCTGCTTATCCAGCTGCAGCAGTGGCTACACTGGACCTGCTGGAGAGGGGTATGATCTCCAGCTCAGCGTTTTTCCAAACAAGGACCTTCCTCCCTCACTAGCTTGGAGACAGTGTGGTTCCACTGAGGTGCTGAGACATTGAGACATTGCCACATGCTGTTCTGTTTAGACTTTGCTGTGAATGTCAGATGCATCAATCCCCAGGGTGGCACAAGGTCAGATGGCACCAAGAGTTAGCTTCTCTGACAGCAACTCATGGGACGACACAATTGCAGAGCTGAAACATCAATGTCAATGCAGCACACATGGTCTGGAGAACGTAGGAGTAGTTCTAAATTCAGATATGTGAAAGTTTTGGCAAGGCACAAGTGGTCTCATCATCAAATTAACCATCTGCTAGGACAGGATGCAATGGCACTTGATTGTCCTCACTGCTGCCATGGCCACATTTTCCTAATTTTTGGACCACCAATTTTGTCAACAAGTTAAAACAATTTGTTGTTTGTCCGACATAGAGAAATGTCATGGACATCTCCCCTGTCTAAACCCAGACTGGCCCAGCTGGCAGTGGACATCATCACCATAGCATAAAGATGGACCCGACACCTTGCCAGTAACTTTCCGTGAAAAGTGGGCTATATGATAATTGTCTCTGTTACTACATGTATATACAGTATCATAGGGGAATGTGTGTAGATGAAGGTGTCCATGTGATTTTCACTTCCCCTGATGTGTAGATGATAATAGATCTGTATACTGTATACCTTTATATAGATATAAAAGTTCTCTTACACTTGACAAAAAAGTTTCCATATCTTACTCTAGTGGACAATTTGACTGAATACTGTACACTTGTTTCTTTAGTTGGCTTTCTGTCATAGACTTCCCCATATGATTAATATATTTTATGTAAAGACCACTACTGAGAAGGAAGAGCTGATTTTGGGCTTCTTCTCTGCCATTGCTTTAGACCAAATAAATTCGTCACTAAATAATTAAGACTGGACTTGGTCAAGCACGTAAGATGGCCAGAGACTGTGTAGAGTAACATGTGCCCTACAGGATCAGGGAACCACTGGACTACTAAGTATCAGACAGCTAGAAAGTGCATCATTTCTTCTACAGTAGTTCTATTGACTGCGTTTTTTATAAACTTTGAGTCTGGCATTAAACCCGGTGATAAACTTAACCCTTTGCCAGAGCTTCTTTCTACTGAAGGAAACACGCATTATATCCAAATGTAATTTACAGATGCCTCAAGCACACAGGATATCCATCCAACTTTGGCCCAAGCACTTTTGTCAGAGTAAAGAAAGAGAGAGAGAGAGAGAGAGAGAGAGAGAGAGAGAGAGAGAGAGAGAGAGAGAGAGAGAGAGAGAGATAGACATAATGAGAGAGAGAGAGAGAGCGCATCAGCAGAAGATGTAGAGAGAGATGGAGTGACGGACTGGATCTTAGCTGTAGGGAGACTATCTCTCTAGAGATAGATATCGAGAGCTCTATCTAGCGATCGAGACGGCGCATTAGTGCGAGATATACATAACTACAGAGCGATAGATCTAGATATATATCTATAGCTAGCGATATCTCTCATCGTTCAGCTATGCCTTACTACTATCATCTGCTTCCCTAATTCCTCTCTCTCTCTATCATATCTCTATCTATATTTCTTTCCTCTCTCTCTCTCTATCTATCTCTTACTCTCTCTCTTCTCTGCTCCCTTTCTTTGCTCTCCCTCCCTTCCATCTCTCTCTCTCTCTCTCTCTCTCTCTCCTCTCTCTCTCTCTCTCTCTCTCTCTCTTTCTCCATGTCTTTTTTTCTCCTCTCCACTCCTTCTCTCTCTCTCTCTCTCGTCTCTCTCTTTCTCTCTCTCTGCCCTCTCTTCTTTCTCTCTCTCTTTCTGTCTCTCTCTCTCTGTCTGTCTCTCTTTCTCTCTCTCTCTTTCTCTCTTTCCTCTCTCTTTCCATCTCTCTCTCTCTTTCTCTCTCTCTCTCTCTCTCTCTCCCTCTCTCTCTTCTCCCTCTCACCTCTCCCTGTCTCTTCTCTCTCTCTCTCCCTCTCTCTCTTCTCCCTCTCTCCTCTCCCTGTCTCTTCTCTCTCTTCTCTCTCTCTCTCCCTCTCTCCCTCTCTCTCTTCTCTCTCTCTCTCTCTCTCTCTCTCTCTCTCTCTCTCTCTCTTTCTTTCTCTCTCTTCTCTCTCTCTCTCTCGTCTCTCGCTTCTCTCTGCTTTCTCTCTCTCCCTCTTCCTCTCGCTCTCTCTGTCTCTGTCTCTCTCTTCTCCTCTCTCTCTCTTCTCTCTGTCTCTGTCTCTCTCTTCATCCTCTCTCTCTTCTCTCTCTCTCTTTCTCTCTCTCTCTCTCTCTCTCTATTTATTCTCTCCCTCTCTCTTTTCCTCCTTTCTTCCCTCCTCTCTCCCTCCCCCTCTTTCTCTCTCTCTCTCTTCTCTCCCGCTCGCTATCTTATTCTCTCTTTCTTCAGTTTCTTTGCTTTTGTTTGTTTTATCTCGCCTCTATTCTCTCTCTCTAGTAGCTGCCTCTATCTTCTGTATCCCAGTTGACTTCTAGCGGTACCTTTTATTAAATTATACTTATATATCATTACCATTCTCTCTTTGCATCTCTTCTCTATATATCACTCTAGATCCCACATTAAATGTTCTTAAATCTTCTAGCTCTATTTATATCTACTCTATGGTGATATATATATATTTTAGATATATATATATATATATATATATAGAGAGAGAGAGACATTAACACACATCTGTTCAAATAAAATGGAGACCCAACAGACACCCTGAAGTTGCATACCTACACAAACACTGAGCTCTTTCGGGCAACAAAAGCCAAAAATATTGCACTTTTCTTGTCTTTCATGTTGATAAAAACACAGATTTGCCCTTTTATTCAGTAGCCGCTGTGGTTTATAGAGTGAGATTTAGTGATGTTTTAAACCCCTTTAGTGATGTTCCACACTTTACAGCTCTCCACAACACAGCTGCTTCCACTGCTTCATTTTATCTGCCTTCTAGTAAATAAATGGTTAGCTTGTGAAGCCACAACCAAATATGACTTATACACTCATTGTCCACTTAATTAGGAACACCTGCACAATCATGTAGTCCCCCAATCAGCCAAACATGTGGCAGTAATACAATGCATACAATCATAAAGATACAGGAGCAGAGCTTTAGTTACATCTATGTTCACATCAGACACCAGAATGAAGATCAAGACCTCTGTAACTTTATCTGTGGCACGGTTGATCATAGCAGATGGGATGGTTTGAGTATTTTAGAAACTGTAATCTCCTGCTGGGATTTTTACACACAACAGTCTCACAGAATAGTAGAAAGAAAAAAAAAAAGATGTTGATGAGAGTTCAGAGGAAAATGACCAGATTGTTTTGAGCTCAGAGCATCTCAGAACACAATGAACTATTTTTGTAATGAAAATAGTGCTCTCACACTGCATACACCATCCCAGAGCGTACGGTCTATTCTACTATGCTCACTCAGATGAGCTACGTGGAGCTGGATAAAGACAATACTGCTGTTATTCTTGATGCAGCTGTCAATCAACAGTCCCTCACGGACAAAATATACGTCAGTGTTCACGCCCACAGACTGAATCGACAAACCGACATGCATTTATTTATTTGCATGAAACAAATGGTGGCCTTTCAGAATCTTTAGTTTTGACAGAAATTTAGAGAAACGTCAATGTTTTTAATGTTTTAATAATAAAAACAATGATACTGTGAGCAACGTCTCAGGGATTTGTTTGCTGTGTGTCAGAGCACGATCTGAAAAGAATGAAATCTCAGGCGTCATCAGGCATCGAGGCAGGATACACCCTGGACGGAGTGCCAACCCATCACAGGGCACACACACACTCTCATTCACTCACACACTACGGACAATTTTCCAGAGATGCCAATCAACCTACCATGCGTGTCTTTGGACTGGGGGAGGAAACCGGAGTAAACCCCCGAGGCACGGGGAGAACATGCAAACTCCACACACACAAGGCAGAGGCGGGAATCGAACCCACAACCCTGGAGGTGTGAGGCGAACATTCTAACCACTAAGCCACCATGCCTTCCTGTTTAAGGCCAAATAAATGAATTTTGCTCCTGTTTGGACGTGTCCATGTTCAATATTGAATGTCTTTGTAATTTCACACTCCACAGTGATGCTGAAAATGAATCTCAAATGAAAGTAGACACTCTGAGCTTTAAGAATTTGGAGTGTTTTATAAATATTTCTGTTATAACATAGCCTACTAGGGGAGATATATTCATAGAAAGTTCTTTTTATAAAACCCCTTTTGGCTCTCTGAGATTTTAATGGTGTTCTGTGAAAGGTTATCCTAACAGAGGGAAAAACAAACGACTCACTCTGAAAGCAAACAGAGTCCTGACTCATTTTATACCAGACTTTTAACAGACATAAACTGAAATGACTGAAAAATATCTGATAAGTCGATTTCCATTCCACAGTTAGACTGGAACACCAGTGTACTGGTAAAGAAATGTAAACTCCTACCAGTAAACACACTTTCCATGAGAGCTGTACTCATGTTCCACATACGTGAATGAAAGAGGATTTTGGCTGAAAGACTGTTGTAATGATCTCACACAATTTGTCAAGAAAAAAATCTGAAACATAAAACCCTAGGTGGTCAAACTTCCTTCCAATTTCAGCTTAAATTTGTATATTATCTTATATATTAATTCATTCATTCATTCCTTCGTTCATTTATTCATTTTCTACCGCTTATCTGAACTTCTCGGGTCACGGGGAGCCTGTGCCTATCTCAGGTGTCATCTGGCATCGAGGCAGGATACACCCTAGACGGAGTGCTAACCCATCACAGGGCACACACACACTCTCATTCACTCACACACACAAACACTACGGACAATTTTCCAGAGATGCCAATCAACCTAATATATATATATTCTACCATTATAACCTTTTCCCACAGTTAAGGATGGGTAGGATAACTTATCAGGGCACAATATATAACATGTATTTCAGGTTTTTATTACTCTGTAGTCTTAACATGACTTGTTTCTAAATGCACTGATCTATCTTACACATTTTCACACACATTTATTAAATATATTGTTTGAAGTGCATGCAAAGAATATGTGTGACTTTGTTTCGGCATAAATGTTAAACCTATAGGCCCGATTCTCATCGGTAATGAGGTGTATTAGTAAAGTGAGTATTGTGTAGGATAATTTACTTTTTCTGTCACTTTCTATCATCAGCCTGGAATCATAATAATCCATAATAATAATAAAAAAGTGTCCAGTCTCCAAGAAACAGAAGTGTATGATGGCGTTTCTTAGCAGATCTACTCTCTACTGTACTTTTTAGTTTTTTCTAATGATGGTTAGAACTATAATCTACATGCATAAACATTTTCATGGGTTTTTTTTTGGTGGGGGGGGGGGGCATTCCATGCCCTCAATACGGCCCCTAAAGCATGGTGATTTTCTTCTCTCTTCCTGTTGACTCTTTGACAATTTCCACTCATCCTCCCCTCACACCACTGATTTAAAGCTTTCTTACTCACTGGCCTTCATTTCTTTCTTTTCTCTCTAACCATTTGATTCAGAAATACATTTCAACTGTTACGCATTATGATGATAACAAGAATATATGTATTAACGGTGTCATGTATGATCTCTAAAGTGGGACAGATGAGAAAACGTTCCCAGTAAAAACATTATAGAATATATTTGAAATCCACTTCTGCTTCATGTCCTGTGGCTTCTCATTGATTCTCATGATGCTATAGAGGTTTGAAATTATGCACTAATCCCGAAAGTGGCATCACAGACATAACTTAATTCCCAGGAATGAACTTCAAGACGTATTACAGTGTGTGATGCACTTTGGCAGTATATCACTCTATCTGCTCACCTGTGTCTGCTGACGGCGCGCGCGTGCTGAGTGTGTGTCGGTGGTGTGTAAGATCCCGCTGAACTAATGCATCCGTGCAGCAACAGTGCAGCAACACACAGGAGGAAAGTACTGCGCTCCATGATGTACAGAATAAAGGATCAGGTCGAAATAGAGTTACAACAAACAAGCAAACAAAAAAACAATCACAGCTCAATCACAGGTAAAAAAAAAAAAAAACGATACGGAGCGCGCGTTACGCACAGGAGCCGCAAAGTGTTCCGCAAAGTTACACTCCGATCTCTCACTCAGTCCCTTAGAAATATCTTAAAACTTCAGGTTTAAGTTCATTTCCTTCATTCCGCAGGAAGCTGAAGACTCCAAACTGAGGATCGCTTGAGCATCCAAATGTTGAGAACATCCACTATCCACTTTCTGAATGGCGACATGAGGAAAGAAAGCTGAGGGTTCAGTGGCGCACATGAGCTGCTCTCTCTCTCTCTCTCTCTCTCTCTCTCTCTCTCTCTCTCTCTCTCTCTCTCTCTCTTATTATGTCTCTCTCTCACACACACACATTCTCTCTCTCTCTCTCTCTCTCTCTCTCTCTCTCTCTCTCTCTCTCTCTCTCTCTCTCTCTCAGTTTTCCGAAGCTTTTTTCTCAGGCACATAACATTTTTAATAACAGCTTCCCTACAGTTTTTAATTGCTTAAACAGTAAAGTCCATTCTCAGTACCAAACTGTGAATAGTCTGAACCCATCTGCTGAAACAAACACTCTTTTATTAAAACTTAAAACCATTCCGATCTTAGACACAAGGCGCTAAACCCAGAAACACATTTTTTTAACTTCTAAGGATATCGTCGTGCTTTAAAGCTAATTTTCTAATTTAAGAATGAGCTGCATGTTGTTACAAACAATTGATGGTAGAGGAGGAAGAGTTTGTGTAAGAGGTGGTGAACGAGGAACTAGAAGATGAGAACTAAGATTTCCAAAACCACAAAATTCTTATGTAATTTATGTCACCATCATTGTGAAAGTTCCAATCCAATGGGGAGGCAATGTGACCCTTGGAAGTTCACTATTTCCATTTATGGTATTTTGATTTTATTTATACTTTTACACAAATAAGCACTTGGGGGTTTAAGGGCTTTGCTCAAGGACCAAATGGTGCAACCTGGTAGTGATGGGTGGTCTTTAGGAACTCCTGTACATCTCAGTATGATGATGGATGGTCTATGACCTATGTTTAAATATTTGAAATTGTGCTTGTAGTTTTGAGAAAATGATGGGAAGTTGAAGGATGAAATATGTTTTAGCAATTGTGAATATTGCACCATTGAATCGATGAACACCGTTCTACCAAAAAATATTCCCTAGGCTGGTGTTTTTATGATGATGATGATGATGATGATGATGATGATGATGATGATGATGATGATTGAGAGCAATGTCTTAATGAGATAAATGATAGAGGTTTGTTTTTTCATATAAAGACGTGTCCTTTTTCCTCTTGATGAAGCACAGGTCAATTTCTACACGAGTAATAGAGTAACCTTATTCTTTAATAGTAAGTGTCTTGCATGGCATAACGAGTGAGGAATCAAGGAACTATGTCTCGGTGTTAATGTGTCCCAAGAATCGACCGTAAAATTCACACAGGACTGATACTGAAGGTGTTTCACAATTTCAATACATTATTTATATTACAGTAAACCAGAACTGATAGCTCATGGTCTGGTTCAGCCAGCTCTCTCTAATTGCTTGAAATTTTAGACGTGAACAAAAATAGTTCCTTTAAAAATCCCCAGGGATCCTGCAGTTAATCTGGGAGGTATTTGGAAATCTGGGAGAATAAAAAGTCAGGTCATTGGTTTTGGATGAACATCAAGTTGTTTAAGATTAGCAGCTAAGCATCAGAGTTGACGAAAAGATAAAAAAAAAAAAAAGTGTGGAATGCGTGTCGATCCTCCTTCAGGGCTTTCAAAGCCAGTACGACTTGACCTCAACTCCAAAAGCCAGGCATCTGTTGAGTGTGAAAATCTCAGTTCATCTCTTTAATCTTTTAATAACAGAAATATCACATTTGTCTGCATTCGATGTCAAACTGACTGACTTCGCTTCATCTCGTGTTCGGATAAATATTTTGTTCTCCGGAATAGAAGCATAAATATCAGCACAACTATCAGCACAACCCAGTGTATTTATTTAACAGCATTGCCACAGTGAGTACAGTTGATCACATCTGTTCTGTAACATTCTCACATTGCTTTTTCTGGAACTCTACCACTTTCATTTTGAACTTTCACAGAGCACTGTTAAGACTTTGGAATTTGTGGGAGACATTCCTATAAAATAACTAGTTTATAACAATGCGCAATGTTGAATCTATACTGATTTATTTGAATCCCAGTTAATCCTAATGATTATAAGATGTTCTTTTTGTTTCTTTTTTAATTCACTGTTGCATATGAAGTTCATTTATCCATTTAATTTATCTACATTTACAAGCAGAAGCCCTTATTCAGAGCGACTTACATTTTTTTTATACAACTGAGCAATTAAGGGGTTAAGGGCCTTGCTTAGGGGCCCAGCAATGGCAGCTTGGTAGACGTGGGAATCGAACTCACAACCTTCCGATTGGTAGTCCAATACCTTAACCACATCTAGCATTTATACTACACAGCATTTATACTACACAGGGTCTCTGAAAACTTGGAGTCTATCCTAGGGTACTCAGGGCATGATGCGGGTAACACACAGGAGGGGGTAACAACCATTTATTTAAGCCAATCAGCCTACAGCATACATCTCTGAAGGAAACCCTTAAAGCACAGGGAGAACATGCATATCCGCACACAGGGAGAAAATGGGAATCAATCCCCATCCCTGGAGTTTAGAGGCGAACCAATAGTCCACCTGGCCCCCCCACCACACACACACACACACACACACACACACACGCATAAAGTTTGTGGGGATTTTGAACGTTTTTGTGTTACGCTATTGTTATCTTGCTCTTTCACACCCCCACAGGATGCATGTCACTGAAGAATGCTGTTTCACTTTCATATATATTTTTACTAGCTCACAGCAGTGGTGCTATTAAGAAAGAGCCCCTGCTTAACAGGAGCTGCACTGGCGCAATAAAGCTCAGTCAGGTTTAACACAGGTCATTAAACTACAGTGCGCTGCCTGCCTCACACGTCGCTTTTGCGTGACCACACACAACCTCCACACGTTTACATAAATACGCTCGATCAAACTGCGTGACAGCTGCCTTCCCCTTGCATATATACACATTCTGTCAGGGACAAGGAGCTGCTCCCAAAGATTAGCCTCAAATCCTCAGTTTTTACAGGACTGGATAAACTCTTTATGATATAATGAGGTTTATAATCAGTAGAACTTTAATAGATATTTATGCATTAGATATAATCTACGTTCTTGGATTTCAGACCTTGTTTCTTTTTCACACAAAGCTCACAAAGTTATTTATATCTTCGGAATAAACTGTGATATCAAGCCCATAAGTGGATTTCCAGTCAATGAGCAGCCTGTCATAACACACCGTCATTACTGGGCTTAGATCGCTCTGTGCATATGAGCTGTTACTATAGAAACAATAACATAGAGCACATGTTAATATGAACACGGAAGTTAGCACTGATTAATTAGAAGATCCTCCTGGGGGGCACATGGCTTAGTGGTTAGCACGTTCGCCTCACACCTCCAGGGTTGGGAGTTCGATTCCCACCTCCTCCTTGTGTGTGTGGAGTTTGCATGTTCTCCCCGTGCCTCGGGGGTTTCCTCCGGGTACTCCGGTTTCCTTCCCCGGTCCAAAGACATGCATGGTAGGTTAATTGGCATCTCTGGAAAATTGTCCGTAGTGTGTGTGTGTGTGTGTGTGTGTGTGTGTGTGTGTGTGTGTGTGTGTGTGTGTGTGTGTGTGTGTGTGTGTGAGTGAATGTGAGTGTGTGTGTGTGCCCTGTGATGGGTTGGCACTCCGTCCAGGGTGTATCCTGCCTCGATGCCCGATGACGCCTGAGATAGGCACAGGCTCCCCGTGACCCGAGAAGTTCGGATAAGCGGTAGAAAATGAATGAATGTTACAATTTAATAATTTAATATTTCTTACATAATTGAATAATACTGTATATCAAACTAATTCTATTCAAGTGATTAGATTAATAACTGTAATAAATGAAACCTCTTTATTTTTATTCTCCATCCAAAATGCAGACATACAAACATACATAGTTTGCTTTGTTAACCCAGTTGTGATCTAAATCCTTAAACCTAAACTTTTGTGCCTTCTCCTCACCTGTTTTTTCCCCCCTTTTTTCTGGGAGAGAACAATGTTAACTTTCCAAAAACCGTTATCTCTCTAGCAGGTAAGTTGATCTTAACTAACTTAAATTCTTTTGGGAAACTGGGGTATTGGCTGCTATGCCTACAGCAGAGAAGAGCTTAAGGAATTGTTCTGCCGCCAGACGGCCGAGTGACAGAGCTAATATTTACTTTGTTGGATTAATTGCGGAAAAGGTTTGTAGCTGCAGTCCAGGAAAGCTGAACAATTTCTCTCCTTAAAGACATTTGGTACTTTGATATTCTTGCAGGTGATGTAAACCTCAGTAGTGTACATCATTATGTAGAAAAGTCTTCCCTTACGCCTTCCCTTATCCAGAGAGACTTACAGAAGTTGTTAAAGTCTCTATCACTAAACACAACCTGACCCTGGTGCACTGGGACACGGACAAAAACTCTTTCAGGAGGATCTTGATTCATTCATTCATCTTCTACCGCTTATCCGAACTTCTCGGGTCACCGGGAGCCTGTGCCTATCTCAGGCGTCATCGGGCATCGAGGCAGGATACACCCTGGATGGAGTGCCAACCCATCACAGGGCACAGACACACACACACACACTCTCATTCACTCACACACTACGGACAATTTTCCAGAGATGCCAATCAACCTACCATGCATGTCTTTGGACCGGGGGAGGAAACCGGAGTACCCGGAGGAAACCCCCGAGGCACGGGGAGAACATGCAATCAGTGCTAACGTCCGTGTTCATATTAACACACATGTGCTCTATGTTATTGTTTCTATAGTAACAGCTCATATGCACAGAGTGATCTAAGCCCAGTAATGACGGTGTGTTACTGTATGTAATTCTAAGTAATTGATATGATAAAGCTTTCTGTCAGGAGATATTTTTATCGAATGTTCTTCAGTGTCAGCAGTCAGTAATGGTAATGATCAGTAAGTTTTCAGAGGAGCTTCAGAGGAAGTTTCTCAGTATCATGTCAAGAAGTGTTTTAAAAGCTTTAAGAATTAAGCAAAAAAAAAAAAAAAGGGAAAGCCTATTTATAAGGAATAAGAGGAACTATCTTGTATCTGAGATGTTCCATGATGTTACGTATACTGTAGCTATAAACAGTTAAAGGAACACTGTATGTCATACATTAACACACGTTAGAATTTATTATTTGGTTAGTTACTGTGTATAACATAAATAAAATGTTTCAAGATGTTCTGTAATAGCAAAAGAATAAACTTTTGGTGTCATAACAGTAAATAAGTCAGTTATTTTTCTCTACAAAAGCGTAACAGCAAAAAAAACAAAAACAAATGTTTTATCCATGGCATTCTGCAACCACTATGAACATCCAAATCCCCATTAGGACCTGTCTTTGAGTGTCCTGCACAGAGCCCTGACTCTGACTCAACCCCACTGAACACCTTTGTGATGAACTGGAACACCGACTGAATCCCAGACCTCCTCACTCTTACACCATCAGTGTCTGATCTCACTAATGCTCTTGTAGCTGAATGATGACTAATCCCCCCACACACACACTCCAACATTAGTGTCTGATCTCACTAATGCTCCTGTAGCTGAATGATCACTAATCCCCACACACACACTCCAACATCAGTGTCTGATCTCACTAATGCTCCTGTAGCTGAATGATCACTAATCCCCACACACACACTCCAACATCAGTGTCTGATCTCACTAATGCTCTTGTAGCTGAATGATCACTAATCCCCACACACACACACTCCAACATCAGTGTCTGATCTCACTAATGCTCCTGTAGCTGAATCATCACTAATCCCCCCACACACACTCCAACATCAGTGTCTGATCTCACTAATGCTCCTGTAGCTGAATCATCACTGATCCCCACACACACTCCAACATCAGTGTCTCATCTCACTAATGCTCCTGTAGCTAAATGATCACTAATCCCCACACACACACACACACACACTCCAACATCAGTGTCTGATCTCACTAATGCTCCTGTAGCTGAATGATCACTAATCCCCACACACACACTCCAACATCAAGTGGAAAACCTTCACAGAAGAGTGAAGGTTAATTATTAATGAATTAATTAATTAATTAATTAATCTGGAACAGGATGATCAACCGGTATATATGGGTATGATGCTCAGGTGGCCATTAATATCGAGTGCTTATCTATCGCTGTATCTACAGTATCTATGTAGAAATGAGACTATTGGGAAGCTCTAAGTGAAAGTGATCTAATCAAACTGAAACACAAACCCCAGGAGCTTCAGTCGATGCATTTCTTCCTTCTATTTCCTACATACGGAAGCCCATACAGTCCTGTTCAAAATGAATTGAACAGCAAAGCCAACACTTTTGTTTGAATTGTGAGACATTCATTTCCTTACATTTACATCTAGATAGACAATTCAAAACATGACACATTAGTTGATCCATGTAAACAGTAAGAAAACGTATAAAAGATGAGAAAACGTATAAAAACTAATTGTCTTATAGTAAATGAAAGTAACTAACAATTAACATTTGATCTCTTGCTTGCAATGACTGGATCAAACAGAATAGAATACAATACAATAGAACGGGGGGCATAGAAGCCTTTATTATCGCCACATATACATTACAGCACAGTGGAATACTTTTCTTCACATACCCCAACTGAGGAGGTTGGGGTCAGAGCTATGATACAGCGCCCCTGGAGCAGGGAGGGTTGAGGGCCTTGTTCAAGGGACCAGCAGTGGCAGCTTGGCTGTACTGGGGCTTGAACCCCGATCCTCTGATCGACAACCCAGAGCCTTAACCAGTTGAGCTTGTATCAGTTGTTTGTTTTGGGTGGTTTCTCCATTCAGTCTCTTCTTCAGGGGTGAAATACTGCTCAGTTGTGTTAAGGTCTAGTGACTGAATTGTCCAATCTAATACCTTAGGCTTGGTTGTTAGTTACAAGGCGTTTCCATGACAGTTGAAAAGGTCTACTTGTTGAATTGAAATAATAATAATAATAATAATAATAATAATAATAATAATAATAATAATAATAATAATAATAATAACAGCAACAACAACAACAACAATAATAATAATAATAATAATAATAATAATAATAATAATAATAATAATAATAATAATAATAAAAACCATAACAAGACCCCAAAAAATGAAAAATGTAGATTTCACTTTTCATTTCTAAAGCCCTTGAGTAAAATTTAAACACACGAGTCTATACACCGAATAGTAAAAAAAAAAAAAAAACAATTAAATGAAATCTATTCAACGATGTCAGCACGATTGCACGTTCTAGTGTATGACCGTTTAAGCATCGGTGTGGAAAGTCAATTTTTATGATTTCTCTTTATGATATCAGGATTTCTTTGTGGCATAAGCTGCCCTGAAGGCATCAGTGTAAGACATTTCTTATTTCGATACTTCAGATAAGAATGGCAGATACTGTAGGAACAGAAGCAACAACACAAGTAACTTCATCACGATTCGATTTACCACCATAGTTGCTCCTAATCAAATCAACAAACACCTGAACTCTATGCGTGCAAACCCCAACCACACATTGTTTGAAGTCCTTAACTAATAAAATTAAAGTGGCTATTTATGCACAGTCTATGCGGCACATGCAAGAGACTAATGGCTAGGTGTCGGTTAATCCCTTTTTCATTTATAAGGCAGCTCTGTTGCTGTTAATGTTTACCATCTGCACCTTGCTTTATTCTCAGTTGGCACCGCACAGTTTGCGGCCGCGAACGGCACCCGTGAGCTGGCGTCGATTTAGCGGGAAAAAGTGCTTTGTCTGATTCTCTGCTCGAAACAAGAAGAAGCTTAGTCCTGATGCCATCGTTCTTTGACACACACATAACATTTAGATTTCACAATGGAAAGCGTCTTCAATATCTGAACTAAAGGAAGACAAGACGTACCTTACAGATGTCAAAAAAAAAAACACAACAATCTATGTTTCTGTGCCAAGATGCTGATTAAAGCTTCTGGGATCACTTTACAATAACAGTACATGAATAATCCTGCATTAAAAAAAAGCATGTCCTAATCAGTAAATAATGAAGTCTACAGTACATGTGATGTGATGTACATCTTTGTTAGCTATTGTACTAATGATCATTTCTGATCTGTAATCTATAATCTGTTAAAGTTAAATCTGCATCATTTCTTCCACGTCATACAATTTACAGTGTTCCAAAAAATACAGTGTCCGAAGATGCACTAACGATAGACACTGATCATTTCCTCTTGTCCCGTTTTTTGTGTTGTTCTCCATCCGTTTCTTTTCCAATGAATACGGTATTCGTTTAGCTGATGTTATTATATCTTGACATCTAAAATCAGAGCACTATAAGATTAATATGAGTGTTATAGACTTACAGAAGATAGACATGTTAATTACTACATTAACTAGCAAACATGTACTAACATGTACTCAAAGGATGTTATAAATTAATCAGACTCACACGTAGTGTTACTTCCTGATGAGTACATGCCTTAACTTTCATATTTAAGTAGATATTAATTCAGTTATTAGGGCATGGACAAGAGTGGCTCCAGGGTCTGGACTCTGAGAGCTCTGTTCCGGTGGGACATCATCCTAACGTCCCATACAGAGGATAGAGGCATTTTAATGGGAGCAGAAGTTAAGAAAGCAAAGGGACAGGGAAAGAAAGGCTTTCTTTGTGTGAGCGGTCAATGTCTGAGCTCATCCTGTTTCCTCCACACCCTCCCCCTTTCTTTTGATTTCCGTTCAGCCATAACACCAGGAGCGAGTTCCGAGTCTGAAGTGAACTCAAATACACATACACGTCAAAAATGTTATTTCACTTCTGTTTTCACTTTGACTGCTAGGATTGAATTTCTAAAAGTGAGATACTGAGAAAATACAGCAAAAAAAATTAATAACTTGATGTAACGTAGCTGCTAAATAGTTATGGGGAAATGAGATAGTTAAGAAGCTCAAAGTGGAAGCAACCCTGTACTTCATCGTAGACTGAATGTATATATTCAGTATTTATGTATTTATGTATATAAACTAACATACTTTGGGGCAGATCGTGGCCTAATGGTTAGGGAGTCTGAGTCCTAAACCTAAGGTTGTGGGTTCGAGTCTCGGGCCGGCAATACCACGACTGAGGTGCCCTTGAACAAGGCACCGAACCCCCCCGACTGCTCCCCGGGCGCCGCAGCATAAATGGCTGCCCACTGCACCGGGTGTGTGTTCACGGTGTGTGTGTGTTCACTGTGTGTGTGTGTGTGTGTGTGTGTGTGTGTGTGTGTGTGTGTGTGTGTGTGTGTGTGTGTGTGTGTGTGTGTGTGTGTGTGTGTGTGTGTTCTCTGTGTGTGTGTGCACTTTGGATGGGTTAAACCCAGAGAACAAATTCTGAGTATGGGTCACCGAACTTAGCCGTATGTCACGTCACGTCACGTCACGTCACGTCACTTCACTTAAAGTATGAAAACATATGGAGGCCTATGGAGAAAAAAGTCAAGAAACTTCAACCTTGGTAACATCTAAACTTCAGAGACAAGAACCTGGAAGATATTTAGCCACTTGGTAGTTCATTCAAACTACACTGAGTTCAACCAGTCAGCATACGAACAGAATAAAACAGCACAATACTCGGTTTAGAGATAAAATATCCAACCCGTGTGTGGAGTGGAGTTATCAGGTCTTATCAGCTGCACTTAGCCAGCATGCTTCGTTAGCATCTTTAAAACCAGCGAAGGAGTTTAGCATCTTTATTTCTGGGACCAGACATTCCAGACAGGAGCATTATCAGACCAAATAACATGCTAATTGCCCACACATGAAGGGTAAATGCAGCCGGAGCTCGGGAAGACTGCAAATACAAAGACATACAAACAAAATCCAGTGTGGATTTCTGATTAAAACTGTATAATTACAGCATTTGGATGGCGTCTTACTTACTGCCGAGAGAACCTGGCCGGTATCAGTGGGGACGCTGGAGGAGTTAGAGCTGGAATGTGTAACAGCCCAAAACATTCCAGGCTATCAGAGGCATTTCCACACAACAGCTCACTTCAAGCAGAGGAATATTTTCACACAAACACATTGGGGGGTGTTCTGAAATAAGCAACATCATAATCTTACAATCGAACACCCGACAAAAGAAGAACACATCTGCTGTGAAAGTGGACAAGTAGAGATTAAAATTGGCATCTCCAGGTCTTTCAACAGTCTAGTTTCCAGGCAGCCAGTACACACTGTACTGTAGCATCAGCTCCTAAGAACCTGATGTGGTCTTCATCTGGTGTTGCAACTCATTTGCATCAAGGTTTAAAGTACAGTTGTGCGTTCACGGTTGTAAAGAGTAGTTATTTGAGTTGCTGTTACCTTCCTATCAGCTCAGCAGTTCAACAGCTTCTGAAACTCTCAACTCTCAGAGCCCTGGAACCAACAACCATGCATGTTGGACATGAGATCGTTTGATGTGAACAATAACCGAAGCTCTTGAGTCGTATCTGCTTAATTTACTGCATTGCTTATATATGATTGTCTTTGTCTATTCAAGCAGCTGATGAACATACCCTTATCATCCACTATATTAGTACATTTTGTTGTATACCTGATGTTTTGGGCATGCTGAGATGTCGGTCTACTCACCACAGTAGTAAAGAACGAACATATGGTACTACTTCCTTTCCAGCAGCTCAAACAAACCTGGCCATTTTCCTCTGATCTCTCTCATCAACTAGGCGTTCCTACATTGTTTTGTGTAAACTCTAGAGACTGTTGGCTGATTAGATAAAGTGTTATTGAAAGAAATGGACAGTGAGTGTACCTATAAATATACAGTATGTCCAGTGACAAGCTTATCCTTTTGTTGTGTGTCAAATGTGTCCAAATATCAGCTTTAATGCAGCAAATACTTTCCAACTGTATAATGTTTCCGTCTTAAATTTCTAGGTAAGCTGCCACATTCAAACTCTGCCCTTTACATTGTGTTAAAGTCCACCATCAAGACCATAACTGTGCAATTAGCATGTGAGAGAAGACCGCACGTGTCTGGTTTTACTATACTATAATTCCTCCGGGTACTCCGGTTTCCTCCCCCGGTCCAAAGACATGCATGGTAGGTTGATTGGCATCTCTGGAAAATTGTAGTGTGTGTGTGTGAGTGAATGAGAGTGTGTGTGCCCTGTGATGGGTTGGCACTCCGTCCAGGGTGTATCCTGCCTCGATGCTCGATGACGCCTGAGATAGGCACAGGCTCCCCGTGACCCGAGGTAGTTCGGATAAGCGGTAGAAGATGAATTAATGAATGTTTGTAATTAGTTCTACCAGGAGTTCATGATAAAATTAATTCCGTTCACATGTTAATTCAATTCAATTCAATTCGATTTATTTCTGTAGCGCTTTTAACATTTCACATTGTCTCGAAGCAGCTTTACAGAAGCATAGCAACAGAATAAAATAAATAAGTTATTAAATACATTTAAAGTTTAAAATTAATTTGTTGTTTTTTTTAATTACTATTTATTTATCTCTAACATCCCTAATCAGCAAGCCGGAAGCGACGGTGGCAAAGAAAAACTCTTTATATGATATGGAAGGAAAGAAGAAACCTTGAGAGGAACCAGACACAGAAGGGAACCTCATCCTTGTTCATCCTTGTACTGGACAGTAAATAATGTGAATGTAAACAATGTCCTTCCTACAACAGTCTGTAGTTGAATGAACTAACGGGTCAGCGCACGTCCCGAGTTCACGACGGACCCGACACTAATTTCTCTAATGAAGACCCGACCATGAAGCTAAACATGTTACAGTACATGAGCACAGCTCACATAGTAAGTCGGTACACTTGTGTCTCTACTGGTCAGAGCTCACACGAGTGTTGGTTTTGTTAAGTGATTAAACTCAAATTAGTCTTCAAGCTGAAACCTTTGGCTTTTGCCTTAGACACCAGACTCCCTCGTGTTTATATTTAACTACTAGGTTGTGAAAAAATGATCGATCAAGTGAGCACTCTACTTTATGTCTCTCTGCTCTTTACAGTAGTTTATGGCATCAGCTCTGTATTTCACAGCAGGTTCCCGCCTTCGTTTATGACCAGTTTGGACCCCATTAGAATGTTAAGGTACTAGAGGTAATTCAATAAGGTGTCCCTAAACTGGAAAAAATGATCACCACGAACCACTTCGTTCTCGCTCCAATCATTTCTCTCTGGGACTGAGCTTTTACTTGAAAGCCTCTTTTTTTATGGCCTCTTTGCTCCTCTCTAGTTCCCTGTAGGACAATATAGCTGAAGAGCTAATGTCTGGAATGTTTACGTGAACCGTAAGCTGTCCTTCTGCTGCTTTTGTGAAACTGCGGCTCTAAACTAGGTTTAAAACATTGCTGGGTGATGAACTGGAAACTATTTTGTTTTGTTTTTCACAGAGGAAGACAATCGATGCTTTTATTCAGGCCAGGGTTGTTCACAGAGCCCCCCCCCCCCCCATTTCCCAAACGACCCCGAGTCTCATCCTTATAAATAACCTGAACTAATCACAGATAATCATTTTAACACGGTTCCATCTGCCACTTTGATTCATAAAATAAGAAAAGGCAACTAAATGCCTGCTCACTAAATGCCTGCTCACTAAACGCCTACTCGTGTCCCTCCCTGTTTGTCCTGTAGCACTTATTAAACCCGAGCACTCACCTCTTGCGTCTCACCGTGTAAACACTACGCTGTTGATCCAACGATGTTTGTCTTGACCGAAACTAAGATTATTTCTCCTTAGAAATGCCTTGCTTTTATCTAAGACGAGTCTTTATCGCATGCCTATCGCAGCAATATTTTATTGCTGTTTAAACCTTCTTGTGGAAATTGACTTATGAAACATTTTCAGTCAGAATAAACAAGTGAATTATTTTACCGCCACAAGTCTGCTATTAAATGAGTCAGGACCCTGTCGGCTTTCGGCGTGAGATGCGTGTTTTTCCCTGTGTCGGATAAACGTACCCAGAATTTTAGTGGTTTAAGATGAAAACAATTAACTGCTTACGAACAAGCACTTCGTCTCAGAGAGCAGAAATGGGTTTGATATCATTATTTACTTTAATGAAAGAAACATTTGTCTTTCTGTGAATATATTTCTCCTAGTAGGCAAAAAAACATAATTATTTATATAAAACTAAAAATTTTGAAATTACTTAAAACAGTCTTAAGTGTTTACGGATCTGGGTTGTTGCTCAGAAGCTCCAGCACTGCTACGCTGCCACGGTTGGGCCCCTGATCGAGGCTCTTGTTCTGACTCCAACATCCTCAGCTTGGATATGTGAATAAATGAATTATGCTGTCATGTAAATGTGGCCATAATAAAGGCCCCAATTTCATACATATTAACCACACAAAGACATGCAATGCATTCATGGTCATGGACACAAACATTCATTCATTCATTCATTTTCTACCGCTTTATCCGAACTACCTCGGGTCACGGGGAGCCTGTGCCTATCCCAGGCGTCATCGGGCATCAAGGCAGGATACACCCTGGACGGAGTGCCAACCCATCTCAGGGCACACACACACACACACTCTCATTCACTCACACACTACGGACAATTTTCCAGAGATGCCAATCAACCTACCATGCATGTCTTTGGACCGGGGGAGGAAACCGGAGTACCCGGAGGAAACCCCCGAGCCACGGGGAGAACATGCAAACTCCACACACACAAGGCGGAGGCGGGAATCGAACCCCCAACCCTGGAGGTGTGTGTCTCTCCGAAACACCCCCCTCCCCCCCAATTAATAATCAGTTCATTTGTATTACTGTGTACTAAACGGTCAAAAAGTACACCAGGAAATTCATTCTAGTTATAACCTGAAGTTTGTCTTGTTGAAGTTATCACCTGATCACTTTCATGCTACTGTAAATGTAGCCCAAAGTCATCCTCATGGTTTCTACAGTCATTAAGACAACAAATCTTAAAAGAGCAGTGACCTGGAAATGACATTAAACTTTACTGCCCGATATTCAAATCATTACACACGCAATCCAAAAAAGCTTTTACTCTACGGGCGCTTTGCACAACGTCAATGTCTCCTAAAATATTTTAGAGTTTGTTTAGTTTCAAAAAGTCCGAGTTTGATCATTTGTTAATCTTTTGTTTTTAACTCCTTACTCTGTGAAAAAGCAAAGCATGTGGAAAAGTTTTCGGAGGTGAAGCTTTTTAACGTTTCCTACGCTGTGGAGCATTACTCCTGACCTTTTAACCCCCATGTGCTGCTTATTACAAAGATGCACAAAGAGAGTAAAGCATCTCCACTTCCTGTCCTGAGTAGTAAGACTGAGGATTCGAGGATTGGGATTTAAAATATATTTGGTATTCTGTTTAAACAGACTGCACCTCCGAGCTATTCCAACAGCTCATAGTGCAATACAGGATTCTTTCCAAATGTCAGCACTAACTTATTTTTAAAGAAAGGAAACAGTGAGGTATTAATATATAACTTCATTTCCTTTTTCTCAGAAAATGGATCTCTGGCACTCGCATATGGAGTTATAATGCAGAGAAACTCTTATTGTGTGTTATGTCTTACGGAGAAGTGGAAGCCATTTTCGAGTCATCTTCGGTGTGTAAACGACCCGAGTCATACGGTATGGACTTCTTCATCCGTTCTTTCTTGTTTGCTCGGGTCAAACCGGTGGGAAAGCAGTATGCAGTGAGAACTTAACAGGGTTATTTTTCTCCTGAGTAGGTCACAGATGGAGAAGACGATGGCCGATCACAAATCAGTACTTAGTTCATAAATGTGCTACGTGAAATATCACGGTGTGCGGCGCTATGCAGTCAGGTTGTATTTACACACCGATTACTAGCTTAAATCAAAATGGAGAGCACATTCATCGTTACACCGAGGGTCCAAACCTGCTGTGTGAACAGAAGCCTACACACACACACACACACACACACACACACACACACACACACACACACACACACACACACACAGTAACCTGTGATAATGTAAACACTGAAAAATACATCAAATAGGCAGCTTTATGACTTAACAGACTGCAAGGTTTTTCTTTCAGTCTGCATACAAGTGTCTCTGCTTAGTGGCAAGCGTGCGGTTCATTTGAATCGTATCCACATGCTTTTTCAGCTACAAACATTCCAGCTCAATGAGTAGTACGTACTGTAAAAGCCCAGTAAGCAAAAACAGAGTAACCACGTGTATACCTGAGGGGAAATATATCCAGAATGTCTCGTAATTCAGGAGATGTTCCCATTAAAATGTTATTCCCAGTGTTGATAAAGAGCACGCTTAAGTCACTGCAGGATACGGACATTAAAGCAGAATGTCGTACAACGCGGCGAAGGCTGGACAAGTGAGTAAACGATTTAACTAAACACGCCACACATAATGACATGAGTCAGAAAAGGCTTGAAAGAAGACAAAGTGGAGCCTGAAAAAGACAACACATGTAAAGTACTGTAATGCACACAACCTATAATGAGCTCTGTATAGGATTTAATTCCTGGAGTTTCCATCTTATTAATCTGGGCTGAGGATTTATTTATCCTTGTCCTCCAGTGACAGACTCTCTCTGTGTTTGACCTGTCCAAATCTGCAGTAGGCTTTCTTATCCCTGATGACATGTGGTTTATTGGAAATAAAAGTAAAAAAGGAGGTTCTCACCGTATGCCAACGGTGCCGGCTCTTAGACACGTCATAGGCCATAAAAAGACCGATGGCTGAGCGAGCTGAATGTCTGCATGGAAAAAGGTTTCAATGACTTGGGTGGAGTATGTCTGTCAACTTCAGAGTTACACATAAAAGACCTTCTTTGTTGGGTTCTTTGGAAAACCTGGCAAAGAACATGATGAATCTGAAATTCCTTCACCAGCAGGCATATGTGAGTGCACTTAAACGGGGCTTTATCCGTCGGAATGCTTACCTTTCACGGCCATTATCTCTAAGTGGGGCGTCTTACTGATTACTCGAGCTGGACACGATGTATTTACATGTATAATCCAGTCTAAATACATGTAAAACTAGTGATTTTGACATCGTATTTGCTTTTCAAAGAATGCTTTTCAAAAGCAAAGCAAATCAGTCTACTGAGACATTATAGAACGGGGGCATAGAAGCCTTTATTATCGCCATATATACATTACAGCGCAGTGGAATTCATAATATTAGTAATATTTCCTGTTACACGTGTAGTGGAGTTACTGTAGTTTGTCAAAGTTTTATTATTTTTCTGCTCGAACACACCTCTAAGCTGGACACTAATTGTTAAGTGCAGTAGAAACAGTCCTCAGATTGTGCAGGACTCAAGGAATATAGTAGGAATTTATTCAAAATACTTGCAATACTTTTAGCTTTCGATTCAATACCGAATGCCTTCGATTCAGTACAGGCTGCTTTCGAATTCAATACCTAAGGTTTTGGTTCAATACATTCATTCATTCATTATCCGAACTTCTCGGGTCACGGGGAGCCTGTGCCTATCTCAGGCGTCATCGGGCATCGAGGCAGGATACACCCTGGACGGAGTGCCAACCCATCACAGGGCACACACACACTCTCATTCACTCACACACACACTACGGACAATTTTCCAGAGATGCCAATCAACCTACCATGCATGTCTTTGGACCGGGGGAGGAAACCGGAGTACCCGGAGGAAACCCCCGAGGCACGGGGAGAACATGCAAACTCCACACACACAAGGCGGAGGCGGGAATCGAACCCCGACCCTGGAGGTGTGAGGCGAACGTGCTAACAACTAAGCCCCCTAGGTTCAATACATATTCTATTCAATTCAGTAAAAACGTGCGTACTGTACAATCTGCCTGACACAAACCTTTCCAGCTGCTAAGTTCTGATAGACTGATTCTTGCGTATGACCTTGTGTATGGATTTTCCCTGCACCTGCTTCATTCTGATATCCTGCACGCCTTCTGTTTGTTCAGTACTTATGGTTATCGATCACGATTACGGATTGTTTTACTCTGAGCCTATATCGTGTATAACCCAGACGGATCATACTTGGATAATGGTTATTTGTTGTCTTAAACCTCTTAAGCACTCTTATAATTAGAAGACTACACGACAGTGCACTTATCTGTCTGTTATGAATGTTGACTAAGATCTAAGGATCGTCTCACGTTGATCTTTCATGTACTAATCCTTTTTAATCTAAGTCTCAATCTCTTACTCTTGTAACACAAATCCATCGGTGTCAACTCACTCCATGTAGATGTGTGTGTATCCTGTATAAGCTTCATTACCGATTACACCACAGCTGGCAGAGGGCTTCAGGTTTTGTTAAAGGGAAAGCATTCATTCCACAAGCCGGATTCTGTAATGAAGCAGCTTACAGAGATTGTTTATTCTTGGTTTGCTGTATACTACTATCTGTGCTACTTAAACGTTCATCCGACTGCATCGTTATCTTCAGCTCATGCACGAAAAACGCGCTCAGAGCGATGTCATACCTTATGAGTGACTAAACCGATGGAAGGAGAAGGATTATTCAAATCAAGCTAAATAAACACGTATATGCAGCATCAGCAGATGGTGCTTATTATCTAAGTAATTGGAGAGATATAGTGAGTATGTAGTTATGCTCTTCCTATCCATCCCTCCTACCATGATAAACAGATTTGCTGACTGCTGGCTGGACTGTAATGTGCTCACTATGTAACAGCTGGTTTATATGTCCCTGATAAGACATTTCCTGCCTCAACTCCCTTTTAACATACAGTGAAACATCGATAAATCTACTAATCTGAGACCTCATTCCCTGCAGAAAGCAGCATGGTTACAGTCGGATTTGGCTTCACCTTTGCAATCCACCCAGAAAACATGTCTGTTATTAAGGAACATCTTACATTCATACAGCTCTGGAAAAATATTATGCACTGATAACATTTTGAAAATAGAGAAAAAAAAACTTGGGGGACACGGTGGCTTAGCGGTTAGCACGTCCGCCTCACACCTCCAGGGTCGGGGGTTCGATTCCCGCCTCCGCCTTGTGTGTGTGGAGTTTGCATGTTCTTCCCGTGCCTCGGGGGTTTCCTCCGGGTACTCCGGTTTCCTTCCCCGGTCCAAAGACATGCATGGTAGGTTGATTGGCATCTCTGGAAAATTGTCCGTAGTGTGTGTGTGTGTGTGTGTGTGAATGAGAGAGTGTGTGTGTGCCCTGTGATGGGTTGGAACTCCGTCCAGGGTGTATCCTGCCTCGATGCCCGATGACGCCTGAGATAGGCACAGGCTCCCCGTGACCCGGGGTAGTTCGGATAAGCGGTAGAAAATGAATGAATGAATGAATAGCAGTTTTAACAATCCATATAATCTCAAGGCAGCTTTACAAAAGTATAGTATATAAGTATAGAAACAGTTACTATAAGTTACTATATATATCTAACATCTATTCCTAATGATCAAGTCTGAGGTGACGATGGCAAGGACAAACTCCCTGAGATGATATGAGGAAGAAACCTTGAGATGAACCAGACTCAGAAGGGAGCCTCATCCTCGTTTGGGTGACACTGGACAGGAAATAATGTAACCGTGAATAATGTCCGTTCTACAAAAGTTTATAGTCAAGTGGAATTAAGCGACCAAGAGCTCTTGAGGAACTTTCCGAGACCACCACAGAGCTATATGCATAGACATTTACTGAGCACTTTAATACACAGCTGCATATTTATTATCAGTTATGTGGCACTACAAAATATATAAAATCATGCAGATGAAAACCTATAGTTTTGGGTAAGGTTCACATCTAACATCAGGATGAAGAAGAAGTCTGATCGCTCTGGCTTTAAGCGTAGCATAGTATTTGGGATCAGGTTGGAGTATTTGAGAAACTGGGAGACAAACTGGGAGAGAAACTGGGAGACAAACTGGGAGAGAAACTGGGAGACAAACATTAGTGAAGAATGGCAGAAAGGTCACAGTAACTCTGTGCAACACTGTACAACAATCGATTAGCAGAAAAGCATAACAGCATGTGAGGTGGATGAGCTACAACAGGAGAAGACCACGTCAGGTTCCTGTCCCTTCAGCCAAGAACAGAAAACGGAGATTGCATTGGACACAGACTCAGTAAAACTGAACAGCTGAAGACTTGAGAAATACAACCTGGTCTGAAGAATCTTGATTTCTGCGGATGCAGACAAATGTGAAATGTAGAATCAGAATTTGGTGAATCCATGAACCCAATCTGCCATCAACAGTCCAGGCAGGTGGAGGTGCTGTAATGGCCTGTTGTTTTTTGTTTTTTTTTTCCTGACACATTTTAAGCTGTTAACACCAATCAGTCATGGCTTGAATACAACAGAGTAGCTGAGCATGTGCATCCCTTCATGGCCACAATTACTACTACTTCCTGCATGATGATTAGTGCACAACATTACAAAGAACAACTGGATTCATGACCATCACAATGAGTTTACTGTTCTTCGCTGGCTATCCAAGTTACTGGATTTGAATCCAACAGAACACAGCTAGGATGTGGCAGAACAGCAGATTGATTCACAGCATAAATGTGTCCTGAAAAATCAGCAGGATCTGTGAGATTCAGTCAACAAAATATTCATGCCATGAAGAACTGAAGCTGTTTTGAGAGCAAATGAAAACCTACCCAGAATGAATATAATGTTATTATGTGCATGTGTTCCTTCCTTCCATGTGACGTTCCACATCACCCGAGGATGTCCACGGTGTGTCTCAGGGAACTTGCTCTGTTCGACACAGCTACAAAGCTTCCCCTTTTCATCACTTCACATTCCTGGAAGTCAACCAGAAGAGCAGGATCTGCTTCCTATTAACCCTGATAAAGAGGGCAGGCAGCACTTTTAATCCACAAAAGGAGTCCCTTGTGTCAACTAACATTGAGCTGCTCCTGTTTCTCTGAGTGCCAGAGGCCTTTCTAAAAGTCATATCATCACCAGCAAAGGAATAAATAAAGCAGTGTTCCACAGCTCCAGCTGCTGGGGACCAAATTTGTTTCCATGTAAAATAATAATAATAATAATAATAATAATAATAATAATAATAATAATAATAATAATAATAATAATAATAATAATAATAATTAATGAGCATTTTTTTTTCAAAAGCTTCCTTTGTAAGGCTCTGATTCTCTCATAAAAACCTATACAAAACTTGCAAAAAAAATGACACACTACAGTATAACAAGGTGGGCTGTAAGTGACTGTGTGTTTTGTATGAATGTGTTGTGTTTTGCTTGTTTTCTTTAATAAATGTAAGACGTTTCAAAGTTTAATGAAAATACAGTGAAGCAAAAAAAAAAAATTGTCCTCAAATATTATATCACTGAAAAGACGCCTTGTGATTAGGACAATATTACTAAGCTGCTTTTGTATTATACATTCAATCACATAATCACACATTTGTGCCTAAATCAATCACCGAGCCTCACAGAGGTTTTCTTTCAAAAGTACCTAATGGACATAGATAGATAGATAGATAGATAGATAGATAGATAGATAGATAGATAGATAGATAGATAGATAGATAGATGGATGGATGGATGGATGGATGGATGGATGGATGGATGGATGGATGGATGGATGGATGGATGGATGGATGGATGGATGGATGGATGGATAGACGGATGGATGGATGGATGGATGGATGGATGGATGGATGGATGGATGGATAGATGGATGGATGGATGGATAGACGGATGGATGGATGGATGGATGGATGGATGGATGAATGGATGGATGGATGGATGGATGGATGGATGGATGGATGGATGGACGGATGGATGGATGGATGGATGAGTGGACGGACGGACGGACGGACGGACGGACGGACGGACGGACGGACGGACGGACGGACGGAATGGATGGATGGATGGATGGATGGATGGATGGATGGATGGATGGATGGATGGATGGATAGATGGATGGATGGATGGATAGACGGATGGATGGATGGATGGATGGATGGATGAATGGATGGATGGATGGATGGATGGATGGATGGACGGATGGATGGATGGATGGATAGATAGATGGACGGACGGACGGACGGACGGACATAATAATGAAACAGTGATGATAAAAGATAACCAAAGATAAAGTAAAACCTGACTCAAAAGTGTATGATTGATATTAATATATAATATCGGACGGACGGACGGACGGAATGAATGGATAGATGGATAGATGGATAGACGGATGGATGGATGGATGGATGGATGGATGGACGGACGGACGGACGGACGGAATGGATAGATGGATAGATAGATGGACGGATGGACGGAATGGATAGATGGATAGATAGATGGACGGACGGACGGACGGAATGGATAGATGGATAGATAGATGGACGGACGGACGGACGGACGGAATGGATAGATGGATGGATAGATAGATGGACGGACGGACGGACGGAATGGATAGATGGATAGATAGATGGACGGACGGACAGACACAATAATGAAACAGTGATGATAAAAGATAACCAAAGATAAAGTAAAACCTGACTCAAAAGTGTATGATTGATATTAATATATAATATAGTCATATAAAATATGTGAGAGTTTTGTTCATTCTGCTATACAGTTGTTACAGTCATACAGTTTTATGCAGAAATCCTGGTACGCATTTGTAAGCACGACATAATGAGCCCTGACAGCAAACAGGAGTCATTTTACCTCATGAAAGATGAGGGTTGTTTTCTGAATAGTGCAACACTAAGGCAGCAAAGAGCCTCGTTTCAATCCCTGCTAATGAGGGTCTCTGGAATGTCTTAACAAGTAGGATGAGCTTCATGACAGAACACACATTCCCTATGGAAGCCTGCGAAGGTTTACAACAGAGTTACAAACACAGCGAGTTAGTTACTGTATGCAATAACAGATAGGAATCAGACTCTCCATCGGTTCAGAGCTGTCTAGGGCTTTAAATTATGTGTGCAGCTTTTAAAAAGAGGTTTAGATTTATAATGAATATTGTCTAAACAGACGAAAAAGTTCGGCAAGAATGAAGGAGTGTAACATTTGTCACAATACTCATAGTTTTTTTTATTATTATTTATTTATTGGTAACATGCAACATGAAAGTAGACATGGTCGTTTCGGTTCATTCCAGTGAATCGAATCATTTGATTCTTTTGACCAAAAAGATTTGTTCACTGATTTGTTCATTTGTAAGGCAGTGTTCTGTCTCATCTATGTTTTTTTGGTCATATGGTAGCAGAGATTTTTAAAAAATATCGACTCAGAGACGTGTCGTGAATTCAATCTAATGAGTATGATATAACGATCAGAATGTGTACGATTACATAGAAAATAAACACAGCTGAATATCAGTGTATATTACGAGTAAATCAGTGAAAGAATGGACCAGTAGACATAGAAAGGCTGTTGCTTTGAGGATAAAAGATTCGCTTTAAGGCCTATGACATCGGGTAGACAATTAGAAGCACATGTTCACCACAAGAGGGAGCACACAAACAACACCTCAGGGTATATGTAAAGCTCACTGCAGAGGTGATTTATAAAAAAATATATAAAAAAAAAAAAAGCAGTTTTTCTCTAGTAGCAGATTGTATCTCACCTCACCGGCTGTGAGGAAGAGTCATATCTACTGTAGCTAGTGACTCATCTCAGTGGAGCACTAACTCCCTGTAGGACATGAGGCAAGATGAGGGAAAGGTAGTAGGATGAAGATATGAGACTTTATCTAGCTTTTAACAAATATCTGTAGAGTACTTGATGAAGTGATTATCATTTAATGTGTCATCGGTAATGATTGTTAAATAGCAACGTTTGCTCCGTATTCACTAAACACCTACGTTAATCATTCTAGCTTCAAGCCAAATTTTTATGTATTTCTAGGTAGCTATAATGTCGGCGTTCGGCACTCCAGATCATTCAGCAATTTATGCTCATTCTCGAAAAACGAATCTTGCAAACAAAGACTGTCAGGTTGAATAATGATTTCACTAAACAAGAACAAACCCATGGGCTACAGAGAAGTAATAATGAAATCTGCATGACTGTGACACCAACACAAGTAAACATAATGAAACAGTTAGTCTGCCTAATCCTGTGTCCTTACATACACTCAGCAGTCACTTTTATAGGGACACTTATACAAGGCTCTCAGGTTTTGAAGACAGGCAAGCGTGACATCTCCAACCCCCTAGCACCACCACAGAGAGAGAGAGAGAGAGAGAGAGAGAGAGAGAGAGAGAGAGAGAGAGAGAGAGAGAGAGAGAGAGAGAGAGAGAGAGAGAGAGAGATTATGACTGGTGGTGTTTATTGTAAGTGTTTGTTGCCTTTTTGGACTGTAATCGTGTGTAATGTTGCTCCCATATAAAACAGTTCAGCACAAGCCCAGACATTTTTAGGGTCATGATTGTTTCGTTTTGAGGTTTTGTTCAAACCGACCATCGAAAATGTCCTCGCTAATGAATTTTTTTTTCATTGGTTGTTGCGTTAAATCTTACCCAGATAGTGCTATTTTCTGATTGGCTATTGTGTAGCCTCTTGTTTTTTGATTGGCTGATAAGTGTCAGGCTCGACTAAGCGGTGCGGACTGATACATTTTGGGCGCTGCGGCTTATTAAATATATGATAAATAGTCCAAAAGGTTTTTTTCTGCTTGAGAAATACGATGTGTGGCGTGAGAAAAGACCCAAATGCGTGACTGTCACTCTCAATGCGTGACACTCGACATCCCTGCCTATACCCCGAACCAATCAGCCAATCATGTGGCAGCACCACAATGTATGACATCACGTAGATAAACATCACGAGCCTCAGTTAGTAGCATCAAATATCCAATAATAAAAAATTCTGATCTCTGTGACTCAGATTGGCTGGTTTAAGTATTTCAGAAACCGTTAATCTCCGGCTGGGATTTTCACATACAGTACAAACAGTCTCTACAGTTTACATAGAATGGTGCCAAAAATCCATAATAATTATTAACCACTTTAATAATGATTTATTATAATTTAATGAAGTATCTTAACTTGTTTTGTTGACCTGCACAATTGTAATATTACATATACTACAAACAATCAGCACAACTTAAATACAACTGTGTTTGGTTCTCTGCTGTTTAAGCCCCTTTGTTTTAGTGCCTCATCACATGATACACACTCCCAAGCATGTGTATTTCTACAGGTTTTGAACTTTGAATGTCTTTCAGTTTTCCCATCAAAATAGCTGTTTTTTAAGATTGCAGTTAGGACTTTCAATGTGTTCCAGTGTGTGTTCCATTAATTTTGCATGCTCTGGGATTTTTGCATGTTCCTATTTTTCTGACCATCTTATGGTCACTGCCTCACCTGGTTTTGTGTGTCTCTGCCCTTTTGTACTCACTAACTCTATGGAACTGTTATATTTTGACACCCTCGAACAAGTTCCGTTAAATAATACAAGCGTATTTCTTCTCCAATTCGCATGACAAGCTTCGGTGTGATATTAAAACTTAAAGTAATCCGTTGTCTCCTAATCCTTAACACAGCTGGTGAACTTTTTGGTGTAAAAAACATCAAATGGTAAAGTTTCACAATCTTGATATGTCCTACAGTGTAGATACAGTATGAGCATCGTCAGTGCTAAATGATTAAATGTTACTGTATTCATTTCATCCAGAGTGTGTACTAGTACGACAGAGGGACTGGAAGAGAAACAGATGGAAAACGACGCAAAAACGGGTCGAGGTGAAACAATTGGTGTCTATTATTAGTGCATCCTTGTACGTTCCTTAAGGAGGATCAGAGCAAACGATGATAATAATCCAGCTTCAAGAGATGTTTCTGTACGCGTTATATGAATTATGGAAATAATGTGAAATGATGCACGTTCCTACATGTTAATTACAACACGAAGTATAAAAAAAATATGTAATAATATGTACTTTAGGTGGCCGTTAGACTTGGATTCAGACTTCATTAGTTAGTGATTAGCACGTGACTTAACTTATGATCATTAGATCGTACTAGTGTAGCATGAAGGGCAGCAAGCGTGTTTCCTCCCCTGACACATGCCTCATCCTCCAGTGCAATCCACTTCATCCATGAAGGCAATATTCCCAGAAGGTAGTCCTACTCCCAGGCTCACATTCCAGCCTATATATCGTTTTCTTCCTGTTCCCAAAAAGGTCGTGTCGTCCACCTGAACTCATCGTATTTTTGCGGCCGTGTCTCACAGAACGTCTGGTAGAGGTGATAAATATTTACTTCCTCTGTGCTCAGAGATCAGAGCTCAAGGGCGCATAAGACACGGCGCTAATAGCATAACGATATGTCATGCTACTGTATGTGGTAATGAGTCCTGTAGTAGGACTTATAGTCCTGTATAGGACATATATATATATATACACACACACAGAAGTTAATACACCCCTCACATTGTTGTAAATATTTTATTATTTCTTTTCATGTAACAACACTGAAGAAACGACACTATGCTACAATATAATGTAGTGAGTGTACAGCTTTGTATAACAGTGTAAATTTCCTGTCTCCTCAAAATAACTCAACACACAGACATTAATGTCTAAACCGCTGGGCACAAAACTGAGTACACCTCTAAGTGAAAATGTCCACATTGGGCCCAAAGTGTCAATATTTTGTGTGGCCACCATTATTTTCCAGCACTACCTTAACCCTGTTGGACATTGAGTTCACCAGAGTGTCACGGGTTGCCACAGGAGTCCTCTTCCCCTCCGACATCACGGAGCTGGTGGATGTTAGAGACCTTGTGCTCCTCCACCTTCCATTTGAGGATGCCCCACAGATGCTCAATAGGGTTTAGGTCTGGAGACATGCTTGCCCAGTCCATCACCTTTATGTTTGGGTGTTATCCTGTGTGTTTGGGGTCGTTATCATGTTGGAATACTGCCCTGCGGCCCAATCTAAGAAGGGAGGGGATCATGCTCTGCTTCAGTATGTCACAGTACATGTTGACATTCATGGTTTCCTTAATGAACTGTAGCTCCACAGTGCCGGCAGCACTCATGCAGCCCCAGAACATGACACTCCCACCAAAATGCTTGACTGTAGGCAAGACACACTTGTCTTTG
>NC_062533.1:3171133-3183633 GCF_022655615.1 Tachysurus fulvidraco
TCTACTGACAAGCAGTAAATAAACAGCCACGTCTGCAGGAAGTGGATATTGATCAGCGTTCCGTGTGTGTGTGTGGGGTTGGGGTGGGGTGGAGGTTGTTTTACAAGGTTAGTGTGTGTGTGGTCTCCCACTTTCAGAGGTATGTGTCATCACTTGAGGCAGGTACAATACATGAGGCTTTTTTTCCGCATGATCTAAAGGTCACAAGTTTATGTGACTCTGAAATTAAACACAGATTATACATATATCACTGACCTGTATTTGTGTACTTGTGTACTTGTGTACTTCAGTGCACGTGTGTTTGTGTCGGTGGGTCGGTGTAGACACCGCAGCCGTGTGTTTCTCATCTGAATTCACGCCTTTCCCTCAAAATCGATTGATTGATTGATTCACTGATTCACTGATTCACCGATTCATTGGTTCATTGATTTATTGATCCAGTGTGTTGACAGATGTCTTGAAATGAAAGACTGAGAAAAGTGCTAAACACTGAACACTAGCATTAATTAGGATGAAATATTTTTGCTTATACAATTAGTCAGATGAACACACTGTACTCTCTCTCTCTCTCTCTCTCTCTCTCTCTCTTTTTCTTTCTTTCTCAGTGGAAAGAACAGATTAAGCCTCCTTGTACGTGAAGAAAGAAAATGAACAGCATGACCCTGGCAGGTATGTTAGATAATCGCCATTGTCAAATTCATTAGTTTTGCTCCACATGGCCTAAAGATTTTTCATTTGACTCTTCCCCTTTCAGCATATCGAGACAAACTGAAGGAGCTCCCTCTAGTGTCACTGTTCTGCTCTTGCATCAAGTCGGACATTACAGAGAAGCAGACCTATAAAGCTGAAGGTAAAACACAGCGTATACCTCCAGTGTAGCATGTTAGCTCTTAGCTACCAGCTACCTCTTAGCTAACATGCTACTCGTGTGTTTAGCACAAACATCTTAGCATTTCACTGTCATTATAAATGAGTAATAATTAGTTAAGTGCTAGACAGAGTAACTCTTTCGTAATCTTAATAAAGGAGATCTGAAATATTCTCTGATAGATGCAGTGGACCTGAACTGGTGTGAGATCAAGGACGTGGAAGTGATCGAGCTGAACAAGCGTGCGTCAGGACAGGCGTTTGAAGTGATCCTGAAGCCACCTTCATTCGATGGCGTGCCTGAGCTGAACGCCTCTATGCCGCACCGCAAAGACCCGTCACTGGAGGAGATCCAGAAGAAGCTGGTGGCTGCTGAAGAGAGACGAAAGGTTCGAAACACACACACACACACACACACACACACACACACACACACACTGCCTTTTTCTCACTTCACTCAGAACAATCTCCAGACAACAACATACTAACACACATAAGCCTTCCCTCAGTTCCAGGAGGCAGAGTTGCTAAAGCATCTGGCTGAGAAGAGAGAGCATGAGAGGGAGGTGATCCAGAAGGCATTTGAGGAGAACAACAACTTCATCAAGAATGCAAAGGAGAAGCTGGAACAAAAGATGGAGACCAACAAAGAGAACCGCGAGGCCTTGCTGGCCGCCATGCTAGAGAGGCTTCAGGAAAAGGTATTCTGAAATGAAGACAGTTGTTGTTGTCCATATTCACCATATAACACACTGTGTGGTGTCTGGCTATTTATAGTTCTGTCCTAGTTTTTTTTGGGTGTAATTTAGAATTACATAGCACATTTCTTCACATATTCTTCTTCCCCAGTCCAAAGGCTGTAGGCTGTTTACCATCAATACATTTTCCATAGTGGGTCGGTGTGTGGTTGTGCCCTGGGATGCGTTGGCAACCCGTATATGGTGTTTACTACATTGTGCCCAGAGTCCCCTGGTATAGACCTGGTATGGATGGATGTTTAAATAATTAATATAACAGCACATCAGGATGAGAGAAGACACTTTCTGTGAAAGAAAGTGATATCAGAAAATGATTAGACTCAAGATCAGTGATGGTTCAGATAGAGCTCTGGACTGTTAAAGGTTGGATCTGTTGGTTCAGGTGGTGACACACCTGGGCTAGATGAGAAAGAGACTCATCTTTTATACTGTTCACAACTCCGTACAATTAAAATGACATTGAAATACTCATTTAAATAATGTAATAATACAAATTTAACAAAATCAAACTTATAATGAATTTTAGTTTTTATTTGACAAGGCAGCTTCCTCACAACCCCACCTAGTATCAATAGAGTTATTATCACACCTAGTGGTCAAAATAGGAAATGCAACAAGAAATATAACCCATTGGAGCTGGATTTTCTTGCCTCATCCTCGCTCTGTGAACAGATGGAGGGAGCAAACCAGGCAGCTAATGAGTGCCAGATTGGCTTAGTTTAAAAAACAAACAAAAAAACTCAAACGTAGTGATCTTGCTTTTTATAGTAAATCTATTGAATTAATCTAATGTCAGTGCACAAAGTGTGTCTGTCATGTAGGGAACAATTTCACTTTTAATATACACTGCAGATACATATACCCATTTTCTTTTTTTTTTCTTTTTTATTTATTTATTTGTTTGTTTGTTTGTTTTTAGATGATTAGAATTTTGCAGAAACATTTCGACCCTGCTTATTTTTTTAAAAAAAATTAATTAAACCTGGATTAGTTCAGGTTGTAGACTCTAAAACATTGCAGGTTTACAGGGGGTGAAATAGAAGTGTTTTGTTTTGTTTGTACAATCAGGACTCATATATAGCTCTGGATTTAATCGTCTATTCAAGTATAAATGATACAGAATGATTAAACCACTGGCAGAGAGCTTTTTAGCATCTCCTACTTTTCACTTCAAATTGAACGAATGTAATTCTAAATCATCTTTTATTCATCCATTGGCACACAATATATAATGTAATGTAATCAATAATATAGTTACATAAAGTAGCTGTTCTTTAATCTAGAAATCCTCTTTTTCTTGAATATGTGGAACATATCGAGGCTTGTTTCGTACCTTAATTGTTCTAACGAGGACTATTTTTCACTCTTTTAGGACAAGCACGCAGAAGAGGTGAGGAAGAATAAAGAGCTGAAGGAGGAAGCATGCCGATAAAGTGCTGGAGGAAAAAGTGGACTGTGGGATGGATAAAAAAAATATATATAGGATGAGAGAGAGATCAATAAAAGAAGGCATCACTTCTCATTAATGTAACGGAGACGAGTAGAGGACATTGCTAATGGCAATTTAAAACAACAAAGTTTGGTTTGTTTGTTTGTTTGTTTGTTTGTTTGTTTGTTTCTCTTTTCATAAGGTGTATATTGTGATATGTAATAACTCTTCGGACAACAGTGCACAGTTAGCTCTAGGTTCAGGTGGCAGAAATCAGCAACCTTTCACAAAATCAGTCCTTTGTACATATCGAGGTGATGATGTAGAAGAAACAAGAAATAATGCATAAATAATACAGACATACAGATCATGCAGACTTAAAGATCAGTATACTTCATATATGTCTATACATCTATACACGTTTTCTTAAATGTATTCCACCTAGCAAAGCGCAAGCTATGCATGTTTATTCGCTCATCGTTTATTTATAGAGGCACAAGTGATTTCTCAATAAAAACCAATTTTTAAAGGATGTTTATTCACATTGCTTTTGTTTACTAAGCAGTATTATATTCATGATTATGCATTTTCATGAAAGAGATTTGATGACAACAAATATCGTTAAGTTGAGAAATGTTAGCGTCTTCAGAATGATATTTCGTAATAAATACTTAAGCACAAATCAAAGGCACGTATAAGCTATGAGCTAAAAGACATTACTTGGTAGGAAATGAGAAGAGAGCAAAGAAGAGAGCTGATATAAACATGTCAAGAATGTAGAGCAGTGACGTAATTAGAGAGAGAGAGAGAGAGAGAGAGAGAGAGAGAGAGAGAGAGAGAGAGAGAGAGAGAGAGAGAGAGAGAGAGAGAGAGAATGTACTTATATTTGAATGAAGTGGCAATAAGAGAACTAGCATTAGATGTGAATGTATCTCGGGATCTTTTTCTTTATGTTATTATTCCACCTGCTAACATACATTAGACGTTAGACGAATTTACAAAATAATGTCGATGTGAATTGTTCAGTAAACTCCATTTGCTCTTTCTGTAGTTATCATGAAGATGATTTGACATAACGGTCAGTAAAAGCATCTCGTTCCTAAACCACTACCTTGTGCTTTGTCTTTTTGATGATCGTTTATTCTTAAATTAAAACTATAAAAAAAAAAAAAAAAAAAGAACAGGTGAAAAAAAAAGAATGACAAAATCAACTTAACGATGCTCTTCATTTCAAGCCCTTTTATGTTATATGGTTTGATGAGCTAGAAAGAAAGCACAAATACAGCAACCCGTGACTTGTAGAAAGAGACGTGGAAATGTATGAACTTTTTTTTTTTCAGTCATATACACACAGGAACAGCAGCACTACATGTGAGACACGACGTTCGGTAAAACACACGTGCAGCCCACGCTGGTGGTGTGTTTCTCCAGCCTGAAGGAATAGTCCTTCTTTTTGCCCTTTACTCTTCTGAGCACCAGGAATTGGTACAAGATGGGTTTGGATTCCAGACCAGCGTCTTCAATCCCATCTTTGTTCAAGCAGCCTGTTTTCTCACACTTCGCCTCGAAGATGCGGCTCGGAATGCGAGATTCGTCGTAAGAGACCCTGGGAGGAGGCGAGACACCCAAACATGTTCACTTCCGTTCTACACTTTAAACCCACAGAGTTTCATTTCTTTTCTATTGCACAATGTTTTGTGCTTAAGGTACTGTTTAGTAAGAACAATAACTACACACTACAAAAATGACAATCTGGCAATTCAGAACATCTATAATACTGTACAGTCACATTTATCTAGTGTTTCCTATCATTATAAGATTAAAGATGAGCTACATGCAAATTGGTTAAAGTTTTTCTGTCGGCAGGTTTAGTTTTATTAGCTGAAGGGTTTGTTTTAAGAAAGAAGTAAAATTATGTGCCAAAAGAATAGGAAAGAATAAAATGGTGGAGGAGAAAGCATGCCGAAAAAGTGATGGAGGGGGAAAAAAGTGGGCTGTGTTTGGTAGAAAATGAATGAATGAATGAATGAATGAATGAATGAAAATGAGAGCGAGATCGATAAAAGAAGACATCACTTCTCATTAAAGTGTCGGAGGAGAGGAGAGCATGGGCTTCTTTTTTATGGGCTATAAAATTGTAAAAAGAGAAATAACTGTCTGGACAACAGTGCATCAATTTATACAATTTAAAGATTTTAAAATGCTGTTTAAGCATCTAAAATCTTATATACAATATAATTTATATTAATCGAATAATAAGAAATATTAGCTAAATGTTGTGTAACAAAACTGGATGCACTGATGTCTTTGATGCCATTGATTAATAATATTAATATCAATAATAATAATAATGATAATAATGATAATAACAATCATTATTATCATTATTATCATTATTATTATTATGATAACACTAATAATAATAATGATAATAATAATAATAATAATAATAATAATAATAATAATAATAATAATAATAATAATAATAATACATGTCTTTGAACATAAAACAATGATCAGCAATAATATTAAAACTAGGTGCATCTTCAACATCACCTTTCAGGCGATGGGATATATTTGACATCAGGTGATCAGTTGATGTCGATGTGTTAGAAGACTGGAATAATGAGCGAGTGTAAAAATAAGAATGAATGTTAACAAGAGCCACATTCTGATTTCTAGACGATTTGGTTCTCAGAAACAGCGGGTCTTGTGTGGTGTTCCTGGTTTGAAGTGGGTAATAAATACCAAAAGTGCTCCAAGGAAGAGCAAGCAGTGAAGCAGCTACAGGAACAAGGTGGCTCAAGGTTTGTTGATGCACATGGAGCTCATCTTGTACGATCCAACAGAGGAGCTACTTTAGGGAAAATTACTTGCATAAGCTACTTTAGCGAAAAGTGAATGCAGGCTCTGATATACAGGAGACAGATCACGCATCACAGAAAACTCTGTGTCCTCTATTCATGTGGATGTTACTTTGACAAGAACCACCTACCTAAATATTACTGTAGACCAACTACACCTTTTCATAGCAACAGTGTTCCCTTATGTTAGTGTCTCACACACACACAGCGTGAAGGTGAGGCTAGTTCTCCTAGTTCTAATAGTGACAACAAAAATAAGAGATACAGAGCCAGAGAAAAGTGGTTTGGCTGGTTCAATAATATGTAAACAGAAAGTTCAGGGAGAAGGCAGGACACACACGATTTCAGTACATGCACACAAAGCCTAATGATGCGGAAGGACGACGTGATAATCATCTGGGTTCCTACAGGTTCCTACACTTTACACAAAACTCCTAACAACAAGCTAAGAAACAAGAACAGAGATGCACTTTCAGAACAATAAAATCCCTTCAGATCAAACCTAGACTCATGGTGGAAAAAAAAAGGTTTTAAATATGATCCCAAGGACACAACACCAGCAATGAAGCATGATAGTGGGAGCATCAGTACTGGAGCGTTACACATCAGCATGAAGGAAACCAGTAGCATGGTGACAACTGCAAAACACAAATGCTAAAATATCTTGAATATAGTCAAATTTATATAGTATTTTTTTCTTATAAGGTCACAGAAAACTAGATAGTATTAAATCTATTTGTAGATATTTTTATTTATTTCTAGCTTTATTTTTTATTTTTAAAAACTATTTGCAAATAATTATGATAATACTAAACAAATACTTTACTTTTAAATTTAGCAGTGAGTGAATAAAACAAGACAAGACTAAAAAAAATAGCTTAAATTCATTATTGTCATCATACGACAAGAAAAAGTTAATAAGTCGTTTGCCATGTACTTCTTACTGCAGAAATCTCGATGCTGCAACCGCAAAAAAACTTTTTGTTAGTTCACGCTTATAAATAGCTATGTGCCGAAAGGCAAAAGACGTTCCATCTGAAGTGAATAAATGCTCTGGAAGTATTTTAAACACCAAAAACAATTATGCTTAGTTCCTCTCACTGTGTGTGTGTGTGTGTGTGTGTGTGTGTGTGTGTGTGTGTGTGTGTGTGTGTGTGTGTGTGTGTGTGTGTGTGTGTGTGTGTGTGTGTGTGTGTGTATACTACACCATGTGTACATGTACATGTTTAATCAGACTCACTCATATGTCCACGGTGATATTGACCGACTTGGAGATATTTGATAGGTATCTAGTTGGCTTTCTATTGTAGAATCGACAGTTAGCTGTAGTTTCCTGGCCTTTCTTTGGGAGCCCTTCTTAGTCGGACCCCTTTTCCGTTCCTTCTTTCCTTCTTTCCGTCCTGCAGGAGAATGATCTGCTCCGAGGAACAGTACTCCCAATGCCAACAACAATGTGACCTTGAAAAGCTTGGCGGAGAGAAGAGAAAAGAAGAAAAGAGAAGAAGGGAAAAGAAAAGAAAAGAAAGGAAAGGAAAGAAAAGAAAAGGAAAGGTCAGATCACTATTCTTCTTATTTCAATGCCTGCAGTCAGTGTTTCAGCATCTCTGCATTTATCGGTTCTACAAATAATGTGTTAACACATATTACGCCAGTAAAATTCTCAGTGTTTTAAATCGCTGTTAAAAATGACAGGAAATAAATAAGTCTTGGCACTAACCACCGAGATGTGCATCTTGAGATTAACAGTCAGTATCGTAGTCCGTCCTCAGCATAGAACTGGTCCATTCAGTGACAGATGAGGGTTTGTGAATTCCCCATCTTTATATACTCTTACATGTCATGCATTTCTTCTGTTGTGTTTCCTTCCCTTTGACACACTTTAATCTTTTAGACGTAGATCGGCGCTTGAATATGTTCCAGTCCGGGGTCATGCAAAAGAAATAACCTGAAATGGATATTTTAGAGAAATACATTTCAGTTTAATTTCTAAAACATTTTAATCCCAGATATAATAATGTAATAATGTTATTTATTTATTTATTTGTTTGTTTGTTTGTTTGTTTGTTTGTTTTAAATATAATAAAGCATGTAAGCATAATTCATTTGTCTGTGTCTTTTGAATGAACAAGCTTTAAGTAATAAAAGCACAAAAGTTAAATGTATTGAAGTCGAATACAATAATTCCTGCTAAACCATTCTAATATGTTGTCTATACAGATATAAAAATTAGCAAATAATATTTTTATGGTAAAAAAAATCTAAAAAAAAAAAAAAAAAGAGAAAGAATCCTTTATATTAGCACATAAGAGCACAATGACGTTCACAGGATCAGCAGTGATGCAGCTCCCTGGAGCAGAGAGGGTTAAGGGCCTTGCTGAAGCAGCATAGTAATGCTGGAAATTATTGGGCTTGAACCCACAACCATGTGAGATAACACCAGAGAGAACACCAAACATGTCTAAAAAATGTATATATGATATATAATAATGATCTAGTGTGTCTTCATATTTACTTTAAGTCGTCAGGGAGCACGGTAGCTTAATAGTTAAAATTATTAACTTAAGTGGATTAAAACTGCAGGGTCGGGGTTTGATTCCCTGTGTGTGTGTGTGTGTGTGTGTGTGTGTGTGTGTGTGTGTGTGTGTGTGTGTGTGTGTGTGTGTGTGTGTGTGTGTGTGTGTGTGTGTGTGTGTGTGTGTGTGTGTAGTTTGCATGTTCTCTCTATGCTTTAGGGGTTTCCTTCAAGTTCTCCGGTTTCGTACCCCAGTCCAAAGACATGAATAAATTAACCATTGTGTGTGAGTGTGTGTGATTGTGCCCTGTAATGGGTCGGTGCCCCGTCCAAGTGCCCTGAGTCCCCTGACATAGTTCCCTTTGACTGTGTAAAATAAATGTTACAGAACATCGGTTGGATGTTCAAAAGGTTCCATCCAACGTAACTGTCTGCGTTTCACAGTTCGAAGTGATGACATTTCAGGACGATTGAATTATATTTGTCACCATGGTGACTGTAAAAGGAAATTAGATCATGTTTGTGTCTTATAAACTGTGTTTATCAAAAATCTCTTGGACAAAGAATGTTAGAACTGAACTGAAAGCATCTGAGCGTTTTGCGTTAGATCTAAGATCACACTGCAAAACATAAAGACGTGTGCGGTTCCTTTTTAAGTTGAATTTGGTCTCGATAGTAATGTGGAGAAAGTCGGAATTAATAAAAATAAAATTTCACCCTGTTTCGCCGAGCTCACAGGTGCTAGTCTTAAGATTTTTGCAGAGTGTCAAATTTCTGACTCCGTAAATGAGCTTCTGAGCATTTTCCATTGAGTGGAACTGACTCATGCGTTTCACTACTGTTTCTCCAAATAAGACACGTATCAAGGTAATGTCAGTGTAAGTTCATTTTGCATTAAATGTGCTGCATTTCAAAGGTAAATTTCAGAGAAGTCTGTGCTACTGACCCTCTCGTTGTTGCTTTGAGAAATTGCTACAGAAATCTAGACAGGTTTGTGCACATTAAGGTCTGAATTTTCCTCTCACACTTCTGGCAGCAGACATCACGTCGCCCACTTTGCAAAAATTTAGGTCACTGAAATGCTGATTGGCTTCTTATAACACAGCTGGCAATGAATACTAAAAACCACAGCAGGAGATGCAAGCTCATGAGTCATTCTTGGACGATGATTATAATACCGTGTGATATGTGTAAAAGGTTTGGAAAATTCTCAGGTTTTTTTTTTTTGTGCACTTTAGTGTCTTATAACTTTAATTGAAAATTGATTAAATTGACTTTTTTTGCCATCCAGGTACACACTCTAATCCATAATGACAAGCATACGACAAGCAAAAAAGATTTAATATTTTAGATTTGTGCAACTCTATTGTATTCAAGCTGACGGTGGTGTGGAAAAACTCCCTGAGTCGATATAACGAAGAAACATTAAAGAGGAACAAGACTCAAAAGGAAACCCATCCTCATCTGGGTCATACCAGAGAGTGTGATTATTAATCATTCCTCTCAAAAAAGTGCTAATTGTGTAGCCAGGAAATGACTTTAACTCTTTTAACTTCATGGTAGTCCTAAAACCATCTCTATGGTTTCTATGTGGTACCATCCACAGTATCCCATGTGCTCCATCATGTGCTCCATCCTCAGCAGCAGCGAGCATCCACTAAGTGATCCTCCAACCAGGAGTAGGACGTCAGGGTGGATCAGGCAGTCCAGAGAGAAGAAGGATCACAGGCACTGAAGGAGTACATGAGTGGAAAGTGAAAGAGAGGTATTTAGACTAAAACACTTAAATCGAGCTTAAGGGCTTCCTGTTTCCATCAGTTATCTGATATGTCTCATGACTCACTGTGTATGTAAAGCTATGAAGACCAAGCAGCTTCAGATCTCTGTGTTCAAACTGCGTCAAGATATAGATCTGACCAAAGAAATAAAATTATTTAAATTAAGCAGTGGGGGTGCACGGTGGCTTAGTGGTTGGGGGTTCGATTCCCGCCTCCGCCTTGTGTGTGTGGAGTTTGCATGTTCTCCCCGTGCCTCGGGGGTTTCCTCCGGGTACTCCGGTCGGTTTCCTCCCCCGGTCCAAAGACATGCATGGTAGGTTGATTGGCATCTCTGGAAAATTGTCCGTAGTGTGTGTGTGTGTGTGTGAGTGAATGAGAGTGTGTGTGTGCCCTGTGATGGGTTGGCACTCCGTCCAGGGTGTATCCTGCCTCGATGCCCGATGACGCCTGAGATAGGCACAGGCTCCCCGTGACCCGAGAAGTTCGGATAAGCGGTAGAAGATGAATGAATAAATTAAGCAGTGAATTTTCCCAGAAGCATCATTGTGAAATGGAAGAAGTTTGGAATCGCCAAGAGAGCTAATTTCTTACAGCCGTCTGACCAAAACCAGTAGCTCGATGGGAAAGAAGGACGTGGTTCAGGGAGTTGAACATGAACAGGCTTCAGAAGACGTGCAAAGATTGAAAGCTAAAATATCCTATCAATCAGCCAGTCACGGCAAAGTAGCTTGACAGGATCTACAGTACACCAGAGCAAAATCATATAGCAGGCACGTAAAAGACCTATGAGGAAAAAGATTCTCAGGTGCAAGCATTCAACCATTAAAGTGAACTCGATGAACCATGTTTTTGTTTTGAAATCTAGGTCCTGCTTATCATAATACCAAATGTACAGTGAAGCATGGTGGTGGCAGCATCATGTTAGGTGATTGCTCTGTAGTAGCAACAATGTGGAGATTGGTCAGAGTTAAGGGAAGGATAGAGAGATCCTTGAAGCAAACTTGCTTTAACTGCACACAATGGTTAAGGTTCACATACTGTACATAGTTGTTTTTGCTTTATCATTCTGAGTTATTACATGTAAATTAAAGGTAATTTAATACTTTTCAAACTCACTTGAGGTAGTTATGTCTTGTTAAGTATCTACTACTGAACTCATATCCATCTCACAATATATACCTCATGAATTCGGTGCATGGTGCTTCTGAAAGGGATTCATCCCAAGATGTTTATCAAATTTAACAAAACTATTAGGGGATCATTTTTTTTTCTCATTTAACCAGGACTACACCAATAAAATTCAATAAATCATTTAGAGGGTGCAGGATGGCTTAGTGGTTAGCACGTTCGCCTCACACCTCCGGGGTCAGGGGGTCGATTCCCGCCTCCACCTTGTGTGTGTGGAGTTTGCATGTTCTCCCCGTGCCTCGGGGGTTTCCTCCGGGTACTCCGGTTTCCTCCCCCGGTCCAAAGACATGCATGGTAGGTTGATTGGCATCTCTGGAAAATTGTCCGTTGTGTGAGTGTGTGTGAGTGAATGAGAGTGTGTGTGTGCCCTGTGATGGGTTGGCACTCCGTCCAGGGTGTATCCTGCCTCGATGCCCGATGACGCCTAAGATAGGCACAGGCTCCCCGTGACCCGAGGTAGTTCGGATAAGTGAAGTTAGATAAGTGAAGTTAGATAAGTGGTAGACAATAAATGAATGAATAAATCATTTAGATGTCTTCAGAATTATTCAATAAATAAAAGGGTTAATATTGGTGTGGGGGGGCACGGTGGCTTAGTGGGTAGCACGTTCGCCTCACACCTCCAGGGTCGGGGTTCAATTCCCGCCTCCGCCTTGTGTGTGCGGAGTTTGCATGTTCTCCCCGTGCCTCGGGGGTTTCCTCCGGGTACTCCGGTTTCCTCCCCCAGTCCAAAGACATGCATGGTAGGTTAATTGGCATCTCTGGAAAATTGTCCATAGTGTGTGAATGCGTGAGTGAATGAGAGTGTGTGTGTGTGTGTGTGTGTGTGTGTGTGTGTGTGTGTGTGTGCGTGTGTGTGTGCCCTGCGATGGGTTGGCACTCCGTCCAGGGTGTATCCTGCCTTGATGCCCGATGACGCCTGAGATAGGCACAGGCTCCCCGTGACCCGAGAAGTTCGGATAAAGCGGTAGAAAATGAATGAATGAATATTGGTGTGAATATTAATCGATCATGATGTTTTTAACATTTTTATTCAGAACCTGTTTCATTCAGCCAGACTATATAGAGTATATACAGTGGTGTGAAAAAGTGTTAGACCCCATT
>NC_062533.1:3188633-3231133 GCF_022655615.1 Tachysurus fulvidraco
ACGCCGCCTCCTAGAGGACAGAAAAGCGCTTAACAATTAACGCTTCAAATCGAGGATAAAAAGACGGCTTCATCCTAACAGATTAAACTTTGTGTGTGTACGAACCTCTTCCTTTGTTGTCTGGGAGTGCCTTGATCTTCCTCCTCCTCCTCCTCCTCGTCGTCAGAGTCCGCATCACGCTCTCCTTGCCTACGCTTCTTCTCCTTCTCAAGAACCTAGAGGAGCAAAGGGACACTGTTACAGACCTTCACACACACATTATATATATATATATATATATATATATATATATATATATATATATATATATAAATGAACAGACTTCTGACGGCGAGTTTAATAAGCTTTATTTCGCAAACAAGCAATAAAACAGATCTCAAGCAACACCTAAAGACCTCAGAAAGCCTGAACCCTGTGATGTAATGCCTTCTAACTGCTACATCAGCATTATGAACCCTTCCACATTAGCGGTGTGTGCAGGAGTAAAGACGAGCTGACCTTTTTAAAGTAGGCAAACTGAACTAGCTCCACAGCCACCTCCGTGTCCACGAGCTCCACAGATTTGCTCATGCGAGCCTTGGCGTGTGCCGTGGCCAGGCGGATCAGAGTCTCCAGAGTCCTGACTGTCACCGGGGAGGTCTGGCAGAGGGATAAACTGGCACGTCATCACTGTTGTTGAGTTCCTATTTATTTACAGTACACAGATAAACACTCAAGGAAAAGAGCGAGAGAACGTGTGCTTTCCTCACCCGGGCGATATCCGAGCCCAGCTGCTCCTGGTTCCGCAGTCGCGTGTATTCCTCTGCGATGTGATTGGCTGCTTCTTGGGTCAATACCGGGTTGATCACCTTGGCAACGTGAATGTACTTCCTCATGAACTCTTTGCTCAGCACTCGATCCCTTGAAACCAAAAAAAAATTAAAAAAATTTAAAAAAACAAACAGATGTCCTGTTTATCACCGCATCTCTTCTTCCGAATGTTATCATTTAATCGCTTATCGTTATCATTTAGTCGACTTGCTACACAGGTCTTACTTGTGTCTCCGGCTGCCATGGAGAAGATGGTTATGTTTCTCATACACCTGAAGCGCCTCCTCTTCTTCCTGCACCACGTCGGGGTCGTCGGTGGCCAACACATCCACCGTACCACCCAGAGCCATCGCTGGAAGACAATCAGGGGAGCGGCGGTGGGTTCAGTGAGAAACAATTTAGTCTTAACTTGAAACTAGACAGACAAAACATCTCGTTTCAAACATTTCAAAACGTGTTTGAACCCAAAGTCATGTAAAATTCTGAATACCTGATCCTTCTTGCTCGCGAGGGTCCCGGTACCGGTGCATACGCAGAACGTGGTCGGAAATCTCACGGTCGTGTTCGGGGTCCATCTGATCCAACACGATGAACAGCAAATCGAAACGAGACAAAAGAGAGTCCTGCAGCCCGATGTTCTCCATGGGGGTTTTATACTGATCGTACTGAGAGAGCAAGAGTGAGAGAAACGCACGTTATGTGGTGTGTACATCAGAATTAGCGGTTAATCATATCGGTCATTTACACGGAGCACTCACCCGGCCGTATACAGGGTTGGCTGCTGCCAGGACGCTACAGCGGGCGTTCAGACGAGCATGGATCCCCGCCTTGGCGATGGTGACACGCCCCTGCTCCATGACTTCGTGGATCGCAGTTCGGTCCATGTCAGACATTTTGTCGAATTCGTCGATGCAGACCACGCCTCGATCAGCCAGCACCATGGCGCCGGCCTCCAGCCGCCGCTCACCTACAGGGCAGAGCAGAAGCTCAGAGTCAGATGTCTACACTGATGTCTTCTCTCATTACAGCACTGCTTTACAGTCAGTTCTATTCAAATTTTTACTAAAGCCAGTGTTTTGCCTTTATACATGGTCACAGATCTGCTAACACCTGACCATCGCACTCGTATAGACCTTCTCCTGTCGGCAGGAGGCTCACAACTATATATGTCTTTATCTTAAATGGAACTAAAGAGACCCAGACAGAGTTCCAACGTGACGATGTCCCTGTGCACAAAGCACAGAGTTCCATGAAGACACGGTGTGTTAATGTTAGAGTAGAAGAACTCGAGTGTCCTGCACAGAGCCCTGACTCTGACTCAACCCCACTGAACACCTTTGTGATGAACTGGAACACCGACTGAACCCCAGACCTCCTCACTCTTACACCATCAGTGTCTGATCTCACTAATGCTCTTGTAGCTGAATGATCACTAATCCCCCCCATACACACACTCCAACATCAGTGTCTGATCTCACTAATGCTCTTGTAGCTGAATCATCACTAATCCCCACACACACACACTCCAACATCAGTGTCTGATCTCACTAATGCTCTTGTAGCTGAATCATCACTAATCCCCACACACACACTCCAACATCAGTGTCTGATCTCACTAATGCTCTTGCAGCTGAATCATCACTAATCCCCCCCACACACACACTCCAACATCAGTGTCTGATCTCACTAATGCTCTTGTAGCTGAATCATCACTAATCCACACACACACACACTCCAACATCAGTGTCTGATCTCACTAATGCTCTTGTAGCTGAATCATCACTAATCCCCACACACACACTCCAACATCAGTGTCTGATCTCACTAATGCTCTTGTAGCTGAATGATCACTAATCCCCACACACACACACTCCAACATCAGTGTCTGATCTCACTAATGCTCTTGTAGCTGAATGATCACTAATCCCCACACACACACACTCCAACATCAGTGTCTGATCTCACTAATGCTCCTGTAGCTGAATGATCACTAATCCCCACACACACACACTCCTGTATCTATCGCAAAGATCCCATCCTATACTCACCAGCCACTTTATTAGGAACATATAGACAACTGAACATTTATGTGATTATTTAAAGCAGCCAATCACGTAGAAGAAGCACAAGACATAAGCTCATGCAGATGCAGATCAACCGTTTTAGGTAACGCTCACGCCGCAGTACCTGTCTCTTGGTCGGTGGTGACGGCTGCAGTGAGACCGACACCCGATGAGCCGCGACCCGTGGTGGCGATAGCACGAGGTGCTGTATGTAGCACGTAGCGCAGTAGCTGTGACTTCGCTACAGAGGGATCGCCTGGCAAAGGAAACAGAACCCTTTACATTTCTGATTACAGAAATTACAGAAGACTAGGGTGTGATTTTAATCGCAGTGCGATTACAAACCTATAAGGAGGACGTTGATGTCCCCACGGAGGCGTGATCCATTTTCTAGAACCTTCTCTACTCCACCAAGCAGCATACACAGTATAGCCTTCTTGATGTACTCATGACCATGGATACTGGGAGCCAAAGAGCGAGCCAACTGGTCGAACACATTCTGTGCGGAAACATACATCAGTGCTATACGAGTTATCGGGAGGACATGATGTCCGACCCACCACACGATTATATATCGGCGTGAAATGCTGCGATGTTTACGTCCTCACCATGGTGCGAGATTTGAAGTTTTTGATCTTCGCCACGTCGTCAGCTGAGAAGTACGGAGTGACCTCTTTGCTCATCTGCTTCACTTGGCAAGCTATCATAATGGTCCTAAATGTAAGGAGCAACAAAGGGAGAACTGAGGGACTGCGTCTATTAATAATAACAGGATTAAAGTATATCAGTCTTAACTGTAGGACTAGCTGTTACTCCCCTATGTGCTGTAGTCATGTTCCAAATCGAATAAATATCAAAAAATATTAAAAAAAAAGTGCTTGTTGTACCTGAAGGTACCAGAGGTGAAGCCTCCCTTCTTGCCCGGCAGACAGCGGTAGGTGCCGACGATCTGCACACGATCTCCTGGCTTGGCAGCATCCACCAAGTCGTTGTCCAGGATGATGTCCACCGAGCGAGGCAGCTGGCCAGCCGGAGCCTTCTCAGGCATCTCCTGAACTGTGATAGTCTGATGGTCTTTATAGATAGACAGACCAAACTCTGTCTCCAGGGGGTTGTTTTCTTCATCCTGGAAAGAAAATAAATCAAAGTGCATATGTGTAGAGTAGATGCACTTTAGTAGCCATTTTCACCTCAAGTTAAATATAACATGTGAACACAAATATAACAGGTGTAGACGAGTACCTTAGTCGGGTAGATGGCGCTGGAAGGGAAGGCATCCAGTGAGGTCATGTCTGTGTATTTGCGCTCTAACGTCTTCTTGGTTGCTGGACAATAATGGACACTTCGTACTACCTTGGGGCGCACGAGAGAGCCTAGAATCGAAAGGACAAAATGTTTTTTTTTTTGTTTTTTTTCTGTAATATCACTGTTATAACATGTTTAACCTCGTTTATAACAAACTGTGACGTACATTTGGTAACGATTCCCTCCACACACACCATGGAGCCCAGCAGGCGGGAGGTGAGGGTACGAGGAGTGACGTGTTTGCTCCCGAAGCTGCCCTCCAGTCCGATGAAAAACTCCTCAAACTGCTTGGCGTATGTGGCATCGACAGACGCAACCAAATCCTTCAAAGCACGCTGGAAAGCCAGGAGCTCGTTGAATGCGTTGCTCAACAGTCTGTAAACGGAGGACTGTTATAAACCACGAAAACTCTTAGCTTCTTTAGTGTTTTTACCTTGAGCATATAGCATATCCTAAAATGCACTAAATCACTAAATGCATTAAAACTAGGTTTGTAGCTCTTAACCTCATCGTTATACAAGTGAGAACTGATCTGTTCTTCTTATTATTAAGTCAGGGACTGTTTCACAAAATCTGTATTTATTTGTGTCATATGGTGCTTTAGTCAAACAAACACACACACACACACACACACACACACACACACACACACACACACACACAGAGTTTATCTCTAGATTTGACAGCGTTTTTAATCCCATTTACTAATTTTATTTAGAAAAATTCAGAAAATACCCAAAATCGTGCTACTTTTTAAACACACTTTAGAGACCTGAGAGTTAAGTTAGTTAGGTTGTGAGTTAAGAGTCGACTCCGTGTCTAAACCCCGACTGAGTTAGCCTCGTGCCACTGACTGACCAATCACTGATCACCATCGTTCACGACAACCAATCACCGATCACCACTAATCCCAATGACCAATCAATGATCTCAATTGGGGGAAGTCGTGGCCTAATGGTTAGAGAGACTGACTCGTAACCCTAAGGTTGTGGGTTCGAGTCTTGGGCCGGCCACGACTGAGGTGCCCTTGAGCAAGACACCGAACCCCCCCCCCCAACTGCTCAACTGCTCCCCGGGCACCACAGCATGAATGGCTGCCCACTGCTGTGTGTGTGTGTGTGTGTGTGTGTGTGTGTATGTGTGTGTGTGTTCACTGCTGTGTGTGTGTGTGTGTGTGTGTTCACTGCTGTGTGTGTGTGGACTTTGGATGGGTTAAACGCAGAGAACGAATTCTGAGTATGGGTCACCGAACTTAGCCATATGTCACGTCAAATATTTATATTTTGCTCCCACCCTGTCGTTATATTTCCTCTCTGGCTATGAATATAAGTAATAAAAAAGTAAAGGATTATAGGTTCCTTGTTTATGTTCCTGATATATAAGATGAAGTTTACCGCATACACGAAATAAAGTCTACCTCTGATAACACAATATTAATAATATATATTAAAAAATATATATTATTTTATATATTATATAATAGAATATTATATTATATAAAATAATATAGAGTAATATTTAAATTGTTAGGATATTTAAATATTCATCACGGCGTGCAACGTCGCCCGTGACGTCACGCGCAACGTTGCGTGCTGAAAAAAAGAAAAGAAAAGAAAGACAAGGGAAAAGGAAAGTTAAACCTACTTAGCAGCGCGTGCTTCATTGCGGCGCCGCAGGTCGTTAATGTTGACGATGAGACGGAATTTATTCTCACTGATCATGTCCCGGACTTTACTCTGATAGATCCCCTGATCCTGCTGTAAAATAAAAATAAAAAAAGACTTATTCTGCACATTATTACACACACGCGCGCGCGCGCGCACACACGAAGCAGTGTACACAGTGAACAGGAAGGGTAAAAAAAGAGCGCACGTGCACAAATATTCCAAATATTCTACCTAGGAACACTTTCATCAGTTCATAGTGAGATGAATCTACAATTAAAATTCATATGCGATGAGAGACAAAGCCTGGCAGAACAATGTCCTCCGTCTGTGAGACACCACATAGAGAAAGAACAAAGGTGTGGTAGAAATACTTACATCATCATCGAGGAAATCCAGGTAATCTCTCTGAGCTTCCCTCACCTCATGATCATCCACAACTTCCGCAGCCATTTTATACCAAATGTAATAATAATAATAATAATAATAATAATAATAAAAACAATAAAGCACAGAGACCGCAGATGACTGTCTTACTGCCCCGTGCAGAATGTGGAACTTTTTCGCGCCACACGGAGCTCTGACGATGCACCGCTCTATGTTCTGATTGGTCAAAACATCGTCGACTCATTTTAATATTCTAAGTGCTGAGTCTGGCGTCCAATGGGATCAGCGCTGTCCTTGCAACCCCCCCTGCCCCGTTCAAGATTTCCCGCGAAAAGTTAATAATGCTGCGCATGCGCTAAAATACCAGAAAGCCTTTTGTGTTGTGCAGGCTTCATGAACCACAACAGTTACAAGTTGAACAAATAACACGTTAACGTTAACATAGCTTCTTTATCATTTACCGTTTATAACACTATGTACAAACAAATCTCCTGGTTAAAAGCAAAAGACAAGAAACAGCACTCATTAGTCATGTTAAAAAACGTACCATAATAAACTACATGCCCAAAAGTATGTGGACCATCATAGCTATATATGTTAAATACACATTTAACTGTACAAGCAGTAATTACAAATCTCAGGATTTAAAGTGCAGTGAAACTATGCTTGTACCTTATAACTACGTAGTTATAACTGAGGATGAACTCAAAGTAAATAAAAACTATTGATATATATCATTTTGCATTACTTTGAATTGCATCAGCAATCAGGTCTGTGCTGAACTCAGAGTTTGTGACCCATTAGTTCCTCAGGAGCTCTCAGGTGAACTATTATAAACTGTTGTAGAGAGGACATTATTTACATTTACATTATTTCCTGTCCAGTGTCACCCAAATGAGGATGAGGTTCACTTCTGAGTCTGGTTCCTCTCAAGGTTTCTTCCTCTTATCATCTCAGGGAGTTTTTCCTTGCTGCCATCACCTCCGGCTTGCTCATTGGGGATAGGGGTAGATGTATGGTATTTTAGATTTATATGAATGTTTAAATGAATTTTTAAATGAATGTTAAACTTTAATTGTATATATTCATTTATTTATTTTTATTCTTATTTCGTCTCCTTCTTCTTCTTCTTCTTCTTCTTCTTCTTCTTCTTCTTCTTCTTCTTCTTCTTATTATTATTATTATTATTATTATTATTATTATTATTATTATTATTATTATTTCTTTTTCTCTCTCTTCTGTTTCCATATTTCTGTAAAGCTGCTTTGAGGCAATGGGAAATTGTTAAAAGCTCTTTACAAATAAATTGAATTGAATTGAATTCTTGGTTAAAGACAGGTCTACACTGTGGAAAAAGTTTATTTATTCGGTTTGTTTCAGTGTAAATTTTCAGGAGAAACAACATGTGTATTTAATAACACTCGATTTAACAGGTTTTTAGCCCCATATACTGATTTTATTTCATAAGAGTTCAAATCACTAATCGCCATTGTTCAGAGTATCTGTCTTTGTCTCTTACTCTTTGTCTTTGTCTCTCTGTCACATTAAAATTTCCCTTCACTGAAACTAGGAGGCCCAAACCTGTTCCAGCATGACAATGCCCCTGTGAACAAAGCACAGAGCTCCATGAAGACATTAGCCGCACCTTTTATTAGACACCCCCGATCTAGTCAGAGGTCATTTTCTTTGTTACATTTACTTGAGTCAATTTTGAAGTATATTTAAAGATGTGTACATTTACTCTTACTCAAGTACATTTTTAATGAATAAACTTTACTTTTACTTTGTTACATTTGGTGGCATTTCTCAGTTACTGTCAAACGATAATAAATATGAGAGACAGATCACCTGTGGCCCTTAAGTATAGTATATGTTTTCATTCAGAGATGTCAAAAAGAATAGTTTCTGTCGTGGAAGTTCTGAGGTTTGAGAGATTTAAAGTATAAACTATCCCACTGGTAGACACGAGCAAGAGTAAAAACGGTGTCACAATTTATTGTGTTCAGCTGTGCAGCAGGACCCGACACTGCATATAGCATGAGAGATGAAGGGCCACGATCATTGATTACATCAAGATTTTATAGACAGAACTCAAGTAAAGAAGATATGTAAAAGCAAAACTTCATCAATCATTGTCTCAAAATCACCGCATGCTCATCTCCTGATCAAGCTAATCTGGACCGGGCCAAGGTCTGCTAGAAGGCCTACTAGAAGATTTACTGGACATTGTTTATGTCTAATTCCCGACACCTCGTCTCCAGTCCCTACTGCCCTTGTCATAATCTTAAGGAGACAACTGCTGACAATGTCAGTCTCTGGTCACTACAGATACAAGGTGAAAACATAGTACAAGGCCTTATAAACATCTTTAGATTAGAAATTTTCCACCACATTTCATAATGCGATGCTTGCTTTGTGCACCAAAACGAACTGAAATCGCAGCGTACAAGAATTGCAACTGAATAAATTGAACAGCATACTGTGACATCTTGCATTTAATCACAAATCCGGACAACTCACTTAAGTGTAAAACACACGTGCAAAATGAAAACGGGATTGTATTTTATTCGAGACTGCATTGTAAATGTCTTGAGAGACAATTACTACTGAAGTCCAACAGTAAAATTCTGTGAAGCTGATTGTTCCAGAATGAACATATGACGAAATATATAACATTCATACATAAACAAGTTCATACACAACCATAATAACTAACACACATTCTGTGCGCACGCACACACACACACACACACACACACACACACACACACACACACACACACACACACACACACACACACACACACACACACACACAGACACAACTTCTCCTTTGTTTTCTGTTAACGTGTTTAAATGCAGATGCTGACAAGTTTGTGTTGTGAATGTGAAAATAAAGACAGAGTTAAGATTGTATTGCAAATGACCATCACTGGACTGAGATAGGCTACTTTCATTGAAACTATGTTTTATATAAGCAGAACAATGAGACTTTCAAGAAGAGGTGTGTGAAAGCTCTCCAAGTAGTTTGAAATTCTGAGTTTTGCTTCATATCAATCAGAGCAGAAGTACTGTAACTAGTAATTAGCTACGTGAGTAGTTTTTTCACTGGATATTTGTACTCTTACTCAAGTAACTATTAAGATTGTTACTTTAACTTTCACTTGAGTAAATGTTCCTAGAAGTACTTGTACTTTTACTCGAGTACAGATTTTGGATAAATCTCTACCCACCTCTGGATCTAGTAAAAAGCCTTTACAGAAGAATGGTGCGCATTAAAGTTTAGATTAGATTAGATTAGATTAGATTCATCTTTATTGTCATTACACATGTACAAGTACAAGGCAACGAAATGCAGTTTAGGTCTAACCAGAGTGCAATAGCAGTAAGTGCAGGATATACAGTACAGTTTGTACAAGATTTAGATAAGTTAAATAAAGTGGTAATATACAAGTGATTTACAGATGTGTGTGTACTATGAACATAATATTAAGATTAAGAGAGCAAAGGTGGAACAAATCAGTTTTTTTGTCCACATCCCTTTGGTCACATACATCCCTGATATTAGACTTTCATTACAGTGAAGTATATAAAATATCAGTATATAATCCAATAGTTGTGGGTGGGTGGGTGGGTGGGTGGGTTAGATAATTGTGACACGAATTTTAAACATACTGCATTTTGTCAGGGATGTGTATTTTAAATATGCATAATCTCATAAACATCGTCTAATCCCATAGGTCCTTCTTTTTGTATACCTTATTGTAGCCGCCATCATGTCACAGTCTGTGTACTGTAGTGAATAGTAAGTGTTTGTGTACATATACTAGTGAAGTAGAAAAAGTTCATAGTAGTAGGTAAAGCTTGCAGTGAAACAGATTATGTCTGCAGAGTGCTTCTGAGGCTGGAGTGAAACCAGTAGATATCCTGATAATCGAAAGATAAAAACTAATTTCCGCAACACAGTCGCATGCGATCTGCTAGAGCTCAGACAAGCAGGACACAAGTCTGGAATGCTTTTATTTAAGAAAATAGTCATAGGGGTTTGTAAAAGTTTGTAAAATGAATGTAGAAAGAAAACGTTCACAATGATAATCTGTTGTTAGCTAATGCTCTAATGGATATACTGTAACTAGCCTTAAATGTGTATATATATATATATATATATATAGAGAGAGAGAGAGAGAGAGAGAGAGAGAGAGAGATTTTATATATATATAGATATAAATATATATATATATAAATATATATATATATATATATATACATTTTGCTGTTTCTTTCTTTCTATCTTTCTTTCATTCTTTCTATCTTTGGCATTGTAGCTCTTTCTCATTGTGTTTCCTTGTAGACTCTCAACCATTCAAAGGTTGTGAAACTTGTTACTCCTCCCAGCTGCTAAAACTCCTTGCCTTGCAGCTCGCCTCACCAGTTTAGCTGTGGACACGTCTGAGGCTCGGTCCCTCCATCGCTACGGATTATGTGTGTACACTTACAAATACTGGACATTACCCAAAGAAGAAATCAGTTTCTTGTTTGTTAAACTGTCACAGAGTGAACGGTGGCTCTTCAACAGTAACAAAGGTGAGGTCTTGTATCTGAGATATCAAAAATCATACTTAGAAGCTAAAGTATTAAACGAATGCATTGGATACTTTAATTCTTTTTTTTATTTATTACATTTTTTTGTTTTATGTAGTAGAAACCTTAAATCTGCCTCAGAGTGAGCTGTTTTAGCATTTATATTAAAGTCTTTTGGCATTACTTGAAATTTGGCTGTATGACAAGTGTCTAGGAGTAAGTAAATAGCCTGTATACATAAATCTGATTAACAATAACGTGTGAAGTGTAGTGCCATAAGAGTTAACCATTCAACCAATGAAACATATCAAACAGCACTTAGGGCTAGATATTTCATGTCACATAGAGACATTTCCATTGTGCAAGCTAGGTGGGGCAACCAGGTAATGTCTGTTACCTACATACAGTAAGAACAGAAAGGAAGTGTGTGTGTTCATGCTGGTGTTATATGCTGGGAGTGTTTATGCACACTTCAGTTGTTTCTGCTTTACATGACAACTAAGTCATCCAAATAACAATACGCTAAAATCTATGTATCTGCAAGCTTAAAAGTATTTAAAGTAAATTCTTGAAATGTAACATGAATTTTTGCAAACACAGCCACAGTCTCTTATACCACACCGCCGAATGGGGAAATGTTCTATCTCTGATGTTTGGCCTAGACACACGCTGCAGGTGCATGCAAAGTCCTGACTAACATTTTGCTTTCCCTATAAATATTACCTACCCTCATACTTTCCTTCTCTCACTGCTACCTCTCTTGAGGAGAAATCTGATCATTGTTTTGATTTCTATTGACCCTGGGTTTTTTTTTTCTCTCCAGCTTATCACTATGTCGAGTGGAGTTTTAGGTCGTCTGAGCAACATGACAATAAACATTAAGCAGTTAGTTGGCCTGCCTCGGCTTTCCCCGTCTCTTCATTCCTTGCCGTCCCCTCAGGCCACCGTGGGAGCCACAAACGTGCCCGGTCTGTTCCGTGAGCCTTACATTCATTCAGGCTACCGTCCTGTAGGCCAGCCATGGCACTGTTATGCTCTCAGCCTCTTTCAAAGCCACAACGAGTTGCTGAACGTCTGGTCACACCTTCTAGCTGTTCCTGTGGTCTTACTGCGCTTTTGGCTCTTTGCTGCCACGGGAAGCCTGACTCTAGACGCTTCATCGCTGCCCCTCTGCCTCTACATCCTTTCGTCTCTGACCTACCTAACCTGTAGCACAGTAGCCCACTTACTTCAGTCTCACTCAGAGCTTTCACACTACTCTCTCTTCTTTCTGGATTATGTCGGCGTGGCTGTGTATCAGTACGGATCAGCGCTGGCTCATTATTTCTACTGCTCTGAGGAGGAGTGGAGGCAGAGCCTGGTGGGAGCATTGTTCCTGCCTGGGGCTGCTTTACTGGGCTGGGTGTCATGTGCCAGCTGCTGCTTCGCCAAGTTGCGCTATCGTCGTCCGTACCCTCTGCACAGGAAGATCTTCCAGATTGTACCCACTGGCATGGCGTACATTTTGGACATCAGCCCTGTGGCACTGCGGCTAGCTTCAAGACACTGCCGTGAGCCTGTGCTGGTGTTGCATGCCCTGCAAGTGGCCTTCTTCCTGTTGGCTGCCTTCTTCTTCTCGTGCCCTGTGCCTGAGCGCTTTTTTCCAGGGAAGTGTGATATTGTAGGTCAGGGGCACCAGATCTTTCATATCTTCCTGGTCATGTGCACCATGTGCCAGATGGAGGCAGTTTTTAAGGACTTCTCGGTGCAGAAGTCCTCGATAGTGAAGGTGCACGGAGAGTTCAGCATCTGGCTGGCCGCAGGCTTTTTCTTTATCCTGGTGTTGTGCAGTATGCTGACGGCAGCTCGAATGAGGCAGAGTGTCCAAAGGCACCTGCAAAAAGAAAGAATGAAGAGCGAATGAAACTCAATTTGAAGGGGTTACCTCCACAGGCTTCCAAACTGTGCTGTTCTCTAAACACACAGCAGATTCAGTGTACAAATCTGACACGAGAGAACATTTATAATGTGATACGCTTTTTATCATAGGCAAAAATTTATTTCCGAGAACATAAAGTCTATTTTTGAGTGTTTTATTGTATTGGAAAAGTGTGAAATTTAGGCACACCATGAGTAAGAATATGCCATGTGATAATCTGTAATAGAGAACAGATCACTATCAGGCCATTCATGGCTCTTTGTTGGGTATTAGAAGGTGCTACTGTACCTGGTTTGAGAATGAATGGAGCCATAGAACTCGTGTTTTTAATGCAACCATGTGACACATCACCACATTTAACTGTGCAAGTACTTGATCATTACAAAACTCAGACTGAATAAGTTCTACATTTACATGACCAAATGTATGCGAACACCTGACGATCACACCCTTATGTGGTTCTTCCCCAAACTGTTGCCACAAAGCTGGAAGCACGAAGTTGTATAAAATGTCTTTGGCTGTAGCACCAAACCACTTACATGCAAGCTCCACCAAGACAAGATGTATTAAGGGTGTCCTGCACAGAGCCCGGACTCTTTGGGATGAATCGGAAGACCGACTGTACCCAAGACCTCCTCACTCAACATCAGTACCTGATCTCACTAATGCTCTTGTAGCTGAATGGTCACTAATCCCCACTCATATACGAGTGTGATGGTCAAGGATGCACATGTTATGTGGACTCACATAGGACCATAGGGTATTGAAAATTGTTTTAAAGAGCTCCAATAATAACCGGCTTCTCTTACTTTTGGTCAGTTTACATAATTTAATGCCATTGTTTCACGTATAGTCCGATTTCTGTATAATCTGTTGCTTAGCCACTGCTCCGTGCATTATCCTAATATGAGCCTGGGTGGCCTATTTTCTAATAATCCTTTTCAGCCCAGACCCAATTACTCACTTAAATAGGACAAAAAAATAAATCTTGACCTGGCTTTAGTGCTATCAGGAGGAGGAATGTGTGAACAAAGAAGTCAGTTTTATTTTGTCAGACCGTTATGTTTTTTGTACCAAAAAGCCGGTCAGAACGCTGGCCCGAGAAATGACCAGATCAGATTAGTTAATCAGATTTGCCACAGAGCCTCAGGAATGTTCCCCCGCTCTCAGTACCAGGTCTTTACAAATGCAGGAAACATATCACATCAAAATATGTGTAAAAGTTTCGCTTGTACATGTTTGTAAGTTCGTTTATATTTCTAGTTATAATGTACAGTATTGAATGAAAAGGATTGTTATTACCTCAGCCAGATGGTAACGAAAGACAGCTATATTAACTATACGGTTATAGTGTACTGTATTCTGTTTAAAAGACTGTTAGTACCTCAGCCAAGTGGTAAAGAGAGACATAAAGACTGTCATAATATTCAGAGTATTGGTTGTGAAGTAGGTTTCTGATTGTACTAATGAAGTGCTGATAAAGCTCAAAACCGTCTCCGCCGTGAAGCCGAGATGAAACCGTAAACTGACAGCAATGCTTTAATTAAAATAAAGTAGATCATTTAATGATATTAAATAGTCCTTCTAGAGTATTTCAGAAGGAAACTCGTGTTGTTTTTATTTTTGCTACACATTATTGGTGCTTACAATTACATTACACAATCTGTAACAATCAAAATCAATAAAGTGATCAATATTTATTTGGATACTTGTTCTTATTTGATACAAGTACACTAATTGGACAAAAGTATGTGGACACCTGAATAATATCCCATCTTTAGTTCTTCCCTAAATCAGAAGCCTACAATTGTATAAAATGTGTTTGTATGCTGTAGTATTATAATTTCCCTTCATTGGAACTAAGACACTATTAAACATTATTAAAGCATGACAATGCCCCTGTGCACAAAGCACAGAGCTCCATAAAGACATCAGTCCCACTGAACACCTTTGGGATGAACCGGAACACCGACTGAACCCCAGACCTCCGTCATCTTACATCATCAGTGTCTGATCTCACTAATGCTCGTGTAACTGAATAATCACTAATCCCCACAAACACACTCCAACATCTAGTTTAAAGACTTCACAGAAGACTGGAACAATAAACACAGGGTGAAATACCAAATGAGGATGAGTTCACTTCTGATTCCTCTCAAAGTTTCTTTTCTTCCTCATATCATCTCAGGAAGTTTATCCTTGCCACTCATGACCCTTGCTCATTAGGGATAATTACTATTATTATATTATATAATAGGGCAAGTCGTGGCCTAATGGTTAGAGAGCCCTAAGGTTGTGAGTTCGAGTCTTGGCCAGCCACGACTGAGGTGCCCTTGAGCAAGGCACCGAACCCCCAACTGCTCCCCGGGTGCCGCAGCATAAATGGCTGCCCACTGCTCCGGGTGTGTGTTCACAGTGTGTGTGTGTGTGTGTGTTCACTGCTGTGTGTGTGCACTTTGGATGGGTTAAATGCAGAGAACAAATTCTGAGAATGGGTCACCGAACTTAGCCACATGTCATGTCACTTTATTAATTTAAATGTCATTTTTATTCCCTGTTTTATATTTCTGTATAGCTGCTTGAGTCCATGCCCATTGATATAAGTGCAATACAAATAAGTGGAATCGAATTGAATAGAATTAAATACACCTGGAGTGGGATGTTCAACATGCACATATACAGTAGGAAACCATGATACCATGCAATCATAATACTTTCCTTTCTATATACACTGTTTATTTACTTCCTCTTCTTCGGTCCATGACACTGGCATCGCTCTCGAAACTGAACACACATTAAAGTATTATAACTTATTATAAACAGTGGGGACACAAGGTATTAAATCTGTTTGAAAACTCATTTGATTCATTTGTCCTGAGTTTTACAATTCGTAATTAATTTAGACGATGGGACATCCTTTTATCCATATTTAAAATACTCTGCATTCATAATTTCAGACTTTCAACCAAGAAAAAAAACACAGAGGCCCAAATTCAGCGAGCGACATCAAACCAAAATGGCGGCTCATGCAGGAAAAGTAAACAAAACAGTTGTGCTTACATTTAAACGAGCTATCATTTACATACAAGCGTTTTCTTTCGATTAATCAGTACAGACAGATTCATTCACATGTTAAATCTATAACAGATATTTCAGGATTAAAATATACATCAGTCTTTATACATATATACATACAAAATATACATTCGTACTTTTTGATGATCTCTTTCATCAGAACATGTTTTAGAGGCAGTAAAAGCGCAGTAAAGCACTTACGTCACAAAACAATAAATTCATTTTTAAAAAAAATCTTTTTTTTAAGTAAATGTGGGACAAAACAAATAAAAAACAATTGACAGTCTTTAGAGATAAAAAAAAATCCTTAATGTTTTAATTAATTATTACATATTAAAATTTTAGGGTATTTGCAGAGATCGTGAGAAAACTAAGTCGGTAAAATGACAAAACAAGAAATAAATAATAATAATAATAATAATAATAATAATAATAATAATAATAATATTAATAATAATAATGTATGGCGTCATAGGACTTCGTACGTCTGTGTTTCTCCCCTTTAAAACTGGGGTTTTAAACTAGCATGACATATCTTCCCAATCCACTAGAGGGCGCCATGACCTCATTTAATTGTACTCTGTATCGATATCCAGAAAGAAACCTGACATACATGTGAAGCAAAGGAAATAAATGTCTTTGTGTATTAATTATTATCTTGTATTGATTATTTTGATGTTTTCCAGCCACTGGACTGTCACACAGTGTCAAAACCTTTACTTTTTAAACGTATGAAGTGAGTAATAAGAAGAGTTGAGTTGAGGCAGTTATGTTAGCAGGAAAAACATGACGTAAGTAGTTTAATGGTGTGTGAAATGCTGTTTTAAATAAAGGCTGGGAATTGAAAAAAAAAATCTAACACCAGTCTCAAAACAAATGACCCCCCCCAAAAAAAGTGATCACTAATACACTAATTGGACAAAAGTATGCGGACACCTGAATAATACCCCATCTTTAGTTCTTCCCTAAACTCTTACCACCAAATCTGAAGCCTACAATTGTATAAAATGTCTTTGTATGCTGTAGTATTATAATTTCCCTTCATTGGATCTAAGACACTCAGACATTATTAAAGCATGACAATGCCCCTGTGCACAAAGCACAGAGCTCCATAAAGACATCAGTTCCACTGAACAGCTTTGGGATGAACCAGGAACACCGACTGCACCCCAGACCTCCGTCATCTTACATCAGTGTCTGATCTCACCAATGCTGGTGTAACTGAATAATCACTATGTGTGGAGCAGGAAAAACATGATGTGTAGCTTGTGAGTAGTTGTTTGTGAAATGCTGTTTTAAATAAAGGCTGGGAACTAAAATAAAAAATTATCTCACACCTGTCTCAAAACAAATGATTGTAACCCTAAAGGATTACACAACAAACAGGTAGGAGTGGCAAGGTTTGACTGACTTTACAGCCTGGTAAAGTATGCAACCTGTAAGTATGCAACCAAAACATTGACAGACGAGTCACACAGGGTGGTGGCAGTGACATGAGACTGCAATCCTAATGTCACTCAGGCTACGGGTAAGACACCATTTTCTGACCAATACTAGTATATTGTGTTAAACAGGGCAAATTAGTGGTGTTGGATGTATGTACATTAAAGCAAGACATAATCTGAGGCTAAGAGATAATCATTTAAGAGGTGTATCCCATTTTAAATGAACTAACACATCATAATACACAAATCATTCTGTATATAAATGTACTGCTTCTTAACGTGAGTAGCCAAGATACTGTAAGAGACTGGGGTAGTATTGGGTTAATACTGAAACTGGCTTTCTTATTGCATTTATTCCTGCTTGTTGTTTCCTGACGCGCATATTTCTCTTAGTGTCAGAGGCGTGACCTGGAATGTGTCTTCCTGTTAGTGAGATAGATAGATAGATAGATAGATAGATAGATAGATAGATAGATAGATAGATAGATAGATAGATAGATACATACATACATACATACATACATACATACATACATACATACATACATACATAGATAGACAGACAGACAGACAGACAGACAGACAGACAGACAGACAGACAGACAGACAGACAGATAGGTAGACAGACAGACAGACAGACAGACAGACAGACAGACAGACAGACAGATAGATAGATAGATAGATAGATAGATAGACAGACAGACAGACAGACAGACAGACAGATAGATAGACAGACAGACAGACAGACAGACAGATAGATAGATAGATAGATAGATAGATAGATAGATAGATAGATAGATAGATAGATAGATAGATAGATAGATAGATACATACATACATAGATAGACAGACAGACAGACAGACAGACAGACAGACAGACAGATAGGTAGACAGACAGACAGACAGACAGACAGACAGATAGATAGATAGATAGATAGATAGATAGATAGATAGATAGATAGATAGATAGATAGACAGACAGACAGACAGACAGACAGACAGACAGATAGACAGACAGACAGACAGACAGACAGACAGACAGATAGATAGATAGATAGATAGATAGATAGATAGATAGATAGACAGACAGACAGACAGACAGACAGACAGACAGACAGACAGATAGATAGATAGATAGATAGATAGATAGATAGATAGATAGATAGATAGATAGATAGATAGATAGATAGATAGACAAACAGGCAGACAGATAGATAGATAGATAGATAGATAGATAGATAGATAGATAGATAGATAGATAGATAGATAGATAGATAGATAGATAGATAGATAGATAGACAAACAGGCAGATAGATAGATAGATAGATAGATAGATAGATAGATAGATAGATAGATAGATAGATAGATAGATAGATAGATAGATAGATAGATAGATAGATACATACATACATACATACATACATACATACATACATACATAGACAGACAGACAGACAGACAGACAGACAGACAGACAGACAGACAGATAGGTAGACAGACAGACAGACAGACAGACAGACAGATAGATAGATAGATAGATAGATAGATAGATAGATAGATAGATAGATAGACAGACAGACAGACAGACAGACAGATAGATAGATAGATAGATAGATAGATAGATAGATAGATAGATAGATAGATAGATAGATAGACAGACAGACAGACAGACAGACAGACAGACAGACAGATAGATAGATAGATAGATAGATAGATAGATAGATAGATAGATAGATAGATAGATAGATAGATAGACAAACAGGCAGACAGACAGATAGATAGATAGATAGATAGATAGATAGATAGATAGATAGATAGATAGATAGATAGATAGATAGATAGATAGATAGACAGACAGATAGATAGACAGACAGACAGACAGACACATGGAGCAACATGTCTGACAGGAGGATAAGTACCATAAGGACAGGACAATAAATACAGACAACAGACGATATACACCACAATAAGACTATAATAGTATAAAACTATACAACAGACAAAATGGTAAACAAATTACACAGAAAACTTTAAACACAGATAAAGACCAAAACTCAGTGAGTAAAACTACCTCGAATGACCAAACTGAACCCTCTGAACATGGTCGCAGTTCGTAAGCAGCCAGATTTAGAGCCGAGTCTGAAGCAATTTCTCTGGACTTGTTTGTAACTGTAGAAATGTTGTTGCTTTGTTATTAACATTTATGACTTTAGTGACTTATTGACTTATATGACTTATTGCACCAGCACAAGATGTGTGTAGAAATGAACAGTATGAAGTTAAAGTGGTCACAAAGTTTTTTTATCTTATGTGACTGACTATAACAGAGTTCTCTCTGCTTTGGATGGGTTTTGTGTAGTCAGACCACAGGCTGTATGGAGTGCCATGGCTGCAGACTCGGGTTGGATGTCAGGCCACACTTCCTCCATAGACAACACTATTCTCTCCATCCTCTTCCTCGTTGTCTACGTCATACTCTACACACTCTGTAGCACCTGTTTCAGGTAATAAAAATGATTTAACCCTGGGTGTGTATTTGGGATAAAAAAACCAACACAATACTCTGCACTACATGCTTTGATCAGCCGAATCAGGTCTGTGAGAAACTCTGTCAGAGCACCGGGAAGTCCCTGAGGGCCTCCGAGAACCGGACAGGAAGCGCTTCTTTAATCTTAATGGCTCATAGATAGATAGATAGATAGATAGATAGATAGATAGATAGATAGATAGATAGATAGATAGATAGATAGATAGATAGATAGATAGATAGATAGATAGATAGATAGAGTAGACAAACAGATAGATAGATAGATAGATAGATAGATAGATAGATAGATAGATAGATAGATAGATAGATAGATAGATAGATAGATAGATAGATAGATAGATAGATAGATAGATTAGATAGACAAACATAGATAGATAGATAGATAGATAGATAGATAGATAGATAGATAGATAGATAGATAGATAGATAGATAGATAGATAGATAGATAGATAGATAGATGGATGGATAGACAAACATAGATAGATAGATAGATAGATAGATAGATAGATAGATAGATAGATAGATAGATAGATAGATAGATAGATAGAGTAGACAAACAGATAGATAGATAGATAGATAGATAGATAGATAGATAGATAGATAGATAGATAGATAGATAGATAGATAGATAGATAGATAGATAGAGTAGACAAACAGATGATAGATAGATAGATAGATAGATAGATAGATAGATAGATAGATAGATAGATAGATAGATAGATAGATAGATAGATAGATAGATAGATAGATAGATAGATAGATAGATAGACAAACAGATAGATAGATAGATAGATAGATAGATAGATAGATAGATAGATAGATAGATAGATAGATAGATAGATAGATAGATAGATAGATAGATAAACAAATAGATAGATAGATAGATAGATAGATAGATAGATAGATAGATAGATAGATAGATAGATAGATAGATAGATAGATAGATAGATAGATAGATAGATAGATAAATAGATAATGGCTCCTTGAGCTGGATCAGGGGGAGATTTTCTTCCTTTGGCATTTTGAAGGGTTGTTGTTGTTGTGTAAAAGTTGACATTACAGCAGCAGCTCTTATGACCATAATACAATGATAAAAATTCTTCTTCTTCCTCTTTTTTTTTTTACATCATTTTCCATATTTCCAACACTATAAAAAATTAGCCATAGATAATTCTGCATATATTTACACAAAAGTACAGAAATATGTTTACAGGAAATGATTGAAAGGTTTTATACATTTTACAGTGTATTATTATATTACATTATATTACATTTGCTTATTCTGTTGAAGCTGTACTTTATCTGTAGAGACTCACAGCTGAGACGGTTCATCTGTCTGAGTGTTGATTTTATAGTACTTTACTAACTGCAGGGTTGCCAGTCTTTTTAATGCGAGTTCATTCAGAGCTAGAGGCCGGAGAATCAGTGTGAGCCAGTCGAGCTTGTTTTGGTGATTCAGTAGTTAAGGCTGTGTGACACAGATTAGAAGGTCATGTGTTCAAATCCCTGCAATTCAAAGCTGCAGTGGTTGAGTCCCTGAGATGGTAAACTTTCAGCTCGGTTGTATTCTGCATCATGAGCTATTCTCGTCTCCTCCCTGCATGTGTGTGTGTGTGTGTGTGTGTGTGTGTGTGTGTGTGTGTGTGTGTGTGTGTGTGGCGTTTGCATGTTCTCCCTCTGCCTCACGTGTATTCTGGTCACGTCATGTGACGTCACGTGAAAATCAGAAATTTGAACAACATGGACATGTGACATATCAAAACACTCAGCACAATGAGGGGAACTGCCCCACGGGTATTCGGATCACGTCACATGCTCATGTCCGCTCGCCTCCAAAAGTATTGGCACCCCAGCGGTCCAGTAGCTTTCACAATCTTTCTGTCCGCTTGCCTCCAAAAGTAACACTATCCTTATGTCCATTCGCCTCCAAAAAGCACCGGCTACTTGCACCGTCAAAGCCAACATCAAAGTTTGTCGCGACGAACTTTACAAATCTAGTTAACATTTGTTTTTTCAAAGAAGATTTTAACTTTCTGTTAGATGTTTTTTTCAGTACTTTTAAGAAATGATCCCAGTTTGCACTGACATTTTATTCCTTGCATTTTTAAGTGACTTTTTATGTTCTGACGTTCCTCTTTATGCCTCTTTATTCACCCGTTTAGGCAAAAATGACCCAGAGGATCGATTTAATTTCGAAATATTTAAACTCTTTAAAAACACCCTCACCACATCTACTGTAATGACTCATCTTTTGTTGTTCTGTAGATTAGCTTTGTCAACAATATAAGCATTCTATTTCTAGACATTCATTAAGCGTTACATTTCATCTAGTGAGACTCCAGAGTGTCCGGAGGAGAAAGAAAATCCCTCATCTCTCTCACTGATGGTAAGTGAACTGTGCTGTAAACCCTGTATTCATATAACACGGATAACAAAATACTAATGATATGGCCTTCATATAAAGTGTTATAACTACAGGATAACCATATTAAAGCTAACATCTAACATATGTATCTAAAAGTATTTGCACCCCTAACCATCACACTCATATGTTGTTTTTCATTAAAGTGCTTTGTATTATGAAGCTTTACAATTTCCCTTCACAGGAATTAATTCATAATCACTGATCACCGTCACTCTCAACAACCGAGCACTGATTGCATTTGTCTCTGTACGATGTAGCATTAGAGTTTCCCTTCACTCGAACTAAGAGAATCGGACACTGTTCCAGCGTGACGTTGTCCTTGTGCACAAAGCACAGAGCTCCATGAAGACACGGTGTGTTAATGTTGGAGTAGAAGAACTCGAGTTTCCTGCACAGAGCCCTGACTCTGACTCAACCCCACTGAACACCTTTGTGATGAACTGGAACACAGACTGAACCCCAGACCTCCTCACTCTTATACCATCAGTGTCTGATCTCACTAATGCTCTTGTAGCTGAATGATCACTAATCCCCCCACACACACTCCAACATCAGTGTCTGATCTCACTAATGCTCCTGTAGCTGAATCATCACTAATCACCAAACACACACTCCAACATCAGTGTCTGATCTCACTAATGCTCTTGTAGCTGAATGATCACTAATCCCCCCACACACACTCCAACATCAGTGTCTGATCTCACTAATGCTCTTGTAGCTGAATGATCACTAATCCCCACACACACACACACTCCAACATCAGTGTCTGATCTCACTAATGCTCCTGTAGCTGAATGATCACTAATCCCCACACACACACTCCAACATCAGTGTCTGATCTCACTAATGCTCTTGTAGCTGAATGATCACTAATCCCCCCCCCACACTCCAACATCAGTGTCTGATCTCACTAATGCTCCTGTAGCTGAATGATCACTAATCCCCCCCACACACACACTCCAACATCAGTGTCTGATCTCACTAATGCTCTTGTAGCTGAATCATCACTAATCCCCACACACACTCCAACATCAGTGTCTGATCTCACTAATGCTCTTGTAGCTGAATGATCACTAATCACCACACACACACTCCAACATCAGTGTCTGATCTCACTAATGCTCCTGTAGCTGAATCATCACTAATCACCAAACACACACTCCAACATCAGTGTCTGATCTCACTAATGCTCCTGTAGCTGAATGATCACTAATCCCACACACACACTCCAACATCAGTGTCTGATCTCACTAATGCTCCTGTAGCTGAATGATCACTAATCCCCCCACACACACTCCAACATCAGTGTCTGATCTCACTAATGCTCCTGTAGCTGAATGATCACTAATCACCAAACACACACTCCAACATCTAGTGTTAAGACTTCACATAAGACCGGAGCGCGTTATAACAGATTGGAATAAACTGCAATAAGATTTAACAAACACACGCGCAGTACCGGTGTGATGGTCAGGCGTCAAGATTATTTTAATGGTAATAACAGGAAGCAACCATCTTGTGTTATAATGTAGTAAACTGCTAAACATTTAGTTAAGTAAAGTATATGTATAAACGTTTAGTTAGGTAAAGTATATTATTGCATAATTTAACAAATTTAAATTTGTCCTGGGGGGACACGGTGGCTTAGTGGTTAGCACGTTCGCCTCACACCTCCAGGGTCGGGGGTTCGATTCCCGCCTCCGCCTTGTGTGTGTGGAGTTTGCATGTTCTCCCCGTGCCTCGGGGGTTTCCTCCGGGTACTCCGGTTTCCTTCCCCGGTCCAAAGACATGCATGGTAGGTTGATTGGCATCTCTGGAAATTGTCCGTAGTGTGTGAGTGAATGAGAGTGTGTGAGCCCTGTGATGGGTTGGCACTCCGTCCAGGGTGTATCCTGCCTCGATGCCCGATGACGCCTGAGATAGGCACAGGCTCCCCGTGACCCGAGGTAGTTCGAATAAGCGGTAGAAAATGAATGAGTAGAAATGAAGTCTAAATGGCTAAACATATTTGTTCATCTTTCTGCAGGTAAATCTAGAAGATCACTGGAGCACAAATAGAACCACGAGCAACGTGGATGGTATGTTTTACTAATTTAAATTAAGTTTACATTTAAATATTTTACATTAATGGCATTTTGTCGTCATGACTTCCCAAGTAGAATCAGATGATAGCAAGTCGAATACCAAACAAATATTTATTATTCTGGGAGATTCGTGTTCATAGGCAAAGATAAAAAAAAGAGTGAAGGAGAAAACAATCAACATTGCCCAATGTTCCTCAGTAATCTTTCTTTTATCCTCTTAAATTTCTCTCCATCCAGTCTGTAAAACAATAAAATAATAATTAAATACATTTTTAACAGAAAGAACTAACGAATTGGAATCAGGACGGATCGATGCGATTGGATCGTGGCGTAAAAAAACGAAAATGACGGCAAGAAAACTAATATGCAAACTGATACGTTTGCAGTGTTTATGGCAGATTACATCTTTTGTGAGTTGTATTGCGAGCGGCTTTTTTTTTTTTTTGGAAATTAGTACAAAGAATAAACATTTTATTTATTTTATTTTTGTGGAAGCAAATTTTTCAGTTGAGGACAAATATTATACAATTCAGAAGGTTAATGAAGATAATGATAGAAAATAATGAACGTAGCTGCTGTAATGTCGAGCTCTTATTATTGATTCCAATGTTTTCTTAACAGCATTTAAACAAATCCTAAGAAAAGGTCATACGTTTACACCCCCCCCCCTCGCCCAGCCCCTAGCATAGCGGCTATATGATCTAAAAGCAAATGTGATACATTATAAATGAAACAGCTTGCATTTCAGTTATCATTTATTCGATGTAAATTAGTCTTCGTTAATGGCGATCTCAATAAACCAGGGTTTTTTTTTTACTCTACAGCTAAATCGGACAGTTATTTCAGCCGGGAAACGACTCCCAGAATTCTAGACACCCCTGAATTCTCACTCAGATCCACAGGTTCAATGTCTCCAGAACTTCCTGCTCTGCCACCAATTCCACCACTCTTCTATTTCACCACAGCCCAACTGGAACCACCAAGGGTGTCTTCTTCTTCTTCTTTTTATTCTTCTTCTTCAAGACAGCGACTAGAGACAGACAAATCAGTGTGGGAGTGTGTGACTCCTCCACCTGAAGATATCAACAGTGTGTTTATGGAGGCGGTCAGTGAGGAGCATCCATATGAATGTATAGATAATGTAAGAGTCAATGGACCTTCTCCCTGTGATAAAGATGTGGAGGAGCGATGGGAGAGCGGAAGTCCCTACCACACGGTGGCGGAATGGACAGAACCGATCGCTACTCATGACTCACCTACGCTCCTTCCTGTGACAGACTGCGATAAAGCAGAGTTGAAATTTATTTTCCCGCCTCTCCCAGCCATCCATGATGAAAAAATGAACACAGACAGAACCGCAATCTACGCAGAAGTGAACCTGAAAAACAAAAGTCGGAAAAGCACCGAAGAAGCTCCTGTTGTACAAGACACTGCGGTGCTGGATGAGGACGAAGCACCGCCTCTTCCGTTCAAATTGTTCGACTAGCAAATAAAAACCGGACTTATGTTAATGTATGTTAATGTGTGAATATACCGTATCTGCAATAAATAGAAACAAATCCTTTTCCCTTCTCACAAATAATGTGAGATTACATTCCAGCACTGCGTCAAAGTGTCACACGGGATATTCGGTTTTGAGCGAAGGATTTAGAAAACGCAAAAAAGATTTATTCTATTATCCCCCCGCGCTTTGCATATGCAGAGATAACGACGACGTGAATAAAAGGAACACAAAATAAAACCATTTCTAATCCCAAGATTTATTCAAGAAGGGAAAAAATGGCTATTAAATGCCAGGCAGAAATTGTAGCAACTAGCAACCCATACAAAAATACTTAGAAATGAACAGATAAAGGGGTTAGTATGCTCTAAGTTTGTCCTATGCTTTGATACCGCTTTTAAACGTTAAATGATGAAACTACGCCGATCCCGATGCAGCAAAGTTGTCTAAACCAAAACCTCTTGCGATTATTAATGAGGACCAACCAGAGTGAAATCAATGAAAAGCACGACAGCTAAATAAATGCATAAAAAGATCATCAGTTGTCTCTTAAGCATCTTGTTCATTTCACATGTAATCGAGCAAAAAGGCTGCACGATAATAATGACGACGATGAACATTATTAATGTTCAGTATGACCAAGATGTCACCCGTAATTGCGCTGAGAAATGGCACATTAACCGAGTATCTGTTCTGTGTCCCAAACACTCATGTGACGTCTGTGACACGTCATAGATCACCTTCGGTGGGCGATCACATGGGCTCTTGTTACATTCTGTGTAGGAATCATAATAATTATTAATGTGTGTTGCTCATTCTCCATTTTGCTCTAAAGGCTCTATGCCTGCAAATCCACAATAAATTAATTACATGATAATTGCCCGAGCTTCATTCAAGGTCAAGACAAGTTATGTTTTAATCTAGTTTAGTCTTTCAGTCTTTTATCTTCAGTAACGGCTTTAACTTGGTCAGAGTGGCGATGGAGCTGGAGATTATCCTGGGAACACTGGGCATGAGGCAAAAGTACATCCTGTACACCCTGAAGTGAAGTGAAGTGAGGTGACATACGGCTAAGTACGGTGACCCATGCTCAGAATTCGTTCTCTGCATTTATCCCATCCAAAGTGCACACACACACACAGCAGTGAACACACACACACACCGTGAACACACACCCGGAGCAGTGGGCAGCCATTTATGCTGCGGCGTCCTGGGAGCAGTTGGGGGGTTCGGTGCCTTGCTCAAGGGCACCTCAGTCGTGGCCGGCCCAATGACACACCATGAGCACCAAGCAGGCACACATTCTCACACTCATACACATACCGTATAAGATAAGAGGACTAAAATTAACTCTTTAATTATTGAGCTATCGGAACCAAATAACGGAATTCTTCTGGTTGTGTTTAATATTGAATGTCTTTGTCATGTCACACTCCACAGCGGTCATTTATATGAAGCTCATCTGAAAGTAGAGGGAAATAAATTGATAGAAAAGTTCTAAAAGTTTTGGTGTTTCACATACGGACACTCCTTCGCCCAGAACGACTGACATTTTGTTTCATTTTTATACAACCGAGCAATCGAGGGCCCAAAAGTGTCGGTTTGCTGGATTGAAACTTCTGCTAACTTTAACCACCAGGCTCATTTATTTCTGCTCTCAGATTCTGAGATCCTATACAGTAAGTGCTTGCTCATTTCCTGCAGCAAATCCACCTACAGTACTGTACGTGCACGTTTATGGGAAGTCGGTTAACCCATGTGGGAAGCCGCTGTGCCGCTGTGCTGCCGGCTTTGATAAAAATAAAGTTTTAGTAGAAGCAGAAAAATCTGCTGAAAATATTTTACTCATCTGTTTTATCCCAGAGCCTTTACAGGGAGTAAAGCACAGACATGATCGTTTCACCACAAGCGTCACTCCACACTCATGCTGTCGGGATATGAGTTACGTGGCCTCTACTCAGAGCTTCATACTCTACCGGTGTCTGATTGGTCAATTTCTGTTTAGGGGAAACGTTTAGCATCGGTTCATCGGACAACCTACTGAACAGCAAGCCTTAGAGACGATTCAGCAATCAAGATCACACACACACTTGCTATAAAGAGTGGATTTAAGTTGTATTTGACAAAAGGACATACAGGACGAAGAAAACCAAACAAAATGCTCCCTTAAGTCTGTTCGGGAACTCAGGATGGTAAGAGCCTAAACATTAAACAAACATTAATCATTTTAAATGAGTTATACTGTACAAGTATTTATCTCTTTATTCTGTCTACACAAAAACTTATGCTCACTTGTACATTTGCTCATTTCTCACCCCACACTTTTACACAAAAACTATGCTCATTTGCACACTTGCTCTTTTTTTGCATTGCTGCTCACCATTGTATATATCCACCTGATTTCTGTTATTAATAACAGCAATATATTATGTTCATAGTACATATCCTTCTGTATATTTCTACTATAGTAATAGCCATATATTTTGTTTATAGCACATATCCTTCTGAAAATTTCAGTTTATAGTAATATTCATCTGTATATTATGTTCATATTACACACATATATATATGTATATTATGTTCATAGTACATATATATTCATCTGTATATTATGTTCATATTACATATATATTCATCTGTATATTATATTCATATTACATATATATTCATCTGTATATTATATTCATAGTACATATATAGTCATCTGTATATTATATTCATAGTACAAACACATCTGTAATTTACTGTTTATAGTAATAGCCAAATATTTTGTTACAGCACATATCCTTCTGTAAATTTCAGTTTATAGTAATAGCCATCTGTATATTATGTTCATACTACACACACATCTGTAAATTACTCCTATATTACCATTTTATTGAATCTATTTAACTCATGTAAACACTGTATATCCTGCACTTGCTGCTATTGCACTCTGGTTAGACCTAAACTGCATTTCGTTGCCTTGTACAGTACTTGTACATGTGTGATGACAATAAAGTTGAATCTAATTTAAGAATGCTTTCAAATACTTAGATTTCAATTCACAAAATGTCCATATCATAAATCAATACTTGGTGTGACTCCCGTTTGGGTTCAAACCAGCATCAATTCTCACACTTACACGTATTGTACACTTGCACAAAGTCTGGGATTTTGTAGAATCAGAGTCAGGTGTATGATTTACCAATTATCCCAAGCAGGTGCTAATGATCATCAATTTCATATGTAGGTTGAAACACAGTCATTAAATAAAACAGAAACAGCTGTGTAGGGGCTTAAAACTGCAGGAGGAACAGCCAGACGCTGCTACAGGTGAACTGATTTAAATTGAATGCCTTTATTGTCATTGTATTACTCCTGATTGGTGTAAGAAAAAAACATATAATCACAGACAATAAAAACAGACAATAACAATAGACTTTTACACATAAATACACCAAGTGAAATTCACATTAAATAGACTGAATAAATTGACCATTGAGTGAAGTGACCACTGATAGTAATAAAGTGCCTATTTTGTAAAGTGACCATATATAAGAATAGCAGCAGCTTAGACAGAAGAGATTTTAAGTGAAATTAGTGACTGTGAATAACAGAATAGCATGTTTGGAATTGTATTGAGATTAGTGCATTGAGTTTACAGTCCTGAGAGCAACTAGGAAGAAACTGTTCTGTAAGCGGGCAGTTTTTGCTCTTAATGATCTGTACCGCCTGCCTCAGGGCAGAAGGTTAAACAGGTGGTGTCCTGGGTGGGATGTGTCCTTTATGGTGTTTTTGGCCCTACTGAGATAATGGGAGTGAGCGATGCTTTCCAGGGAGGTTAGTGGACAGCCAGTGATTTTTTGGGTGACGTTGTGAAAGACATTTTCATATCACAGGTCATACACCATGGCAAGACTGAACACGGCAACAAGACACATGATAGTTCTACAGCATCATCATGGTATTTAAGATGTGTTGTTCAAGATATTTTGAAGGAGTGCAATGACAGGCAATGTTGTGGACAGTTTACGCAGTGGTTGGCCAAGGAAACTTAATACAGCAGATAAAAGATGCATCATGCTTTCTTCCCTTCAACATTGGAAGATGTTCAGCAGTGCCATCATCAAAGAACTGGTGGAAAACACAACACAACTATGTACTGTTCGGAGAAGTCTGACTAAAAAGCCATACCTCAGATATGGAAACAAGTCTGAGACTCAAATATGAAAAAGATATAAACTTGGAAGCAGGAAAATGCTGCAGCACGACACAGGTTGTCAGCTGGAGGACTGGAGAATGGTAAAATAATGACTGCAGGCAATAGTGAGTTAATGTGTCCTCACTGCTGAGAAATACAGGCACATACTGCAGATATCCATCATGTGGTACCCTCAGGGAGGCATCTGATTGGGCCCAGATTTATTCTGCAGCAGGACAACAAGCACAAACATGTCATTAAGATCTATCTTCAGTGTAGAGAAGAACAAATAGTCCTGGAAGTGATGGTTTGGCCACCACAGAGTCCTGATCTCAACATCATCAAGTCTTTCTTATATAAAGAGATGGAAAGATTTGAGGCAGCCTACATCCACAAAAGATCTGTGGTTTGTTCTCCAAGATGTTTGGAACAACCAACCTGCTGAGTTCCACCTAGATGAATGTATGCTTTTTACAGGCAAATTGTGGCCACACCATATAATGATTTGACTGGATTTCTTTTCTGTTTATTTACTCTCCATTGTGTTGACTGGGGGGGGTCACGGTGGCTTAGTGGTTAGCACGTTTGTCTCACACCTCCAGGGTCGGGGTTCGATTCCCGCCTCCGCCTTGTGTGTGTGGAGTTTGCATGTTCTCCCCGTGCCTCGGGGGTTTCCTCCGGGTACTCCGGTTTCCTCCCCCGGTCCAAAGACATGCATGATAGGTTGATTGGCATCTCTGGAAAATTGTCCGTAGTGTGTAAAATGGTAAATGTAATTAAATAAAATGGTAATGAGAGTGTGTGTGCCCTGCTATGGGTTGGCACTCCATCCAGGGTGTATCCTGCCTCGATGCCCGATGACGCCTGAGATAGGCACAGGCTCCCCGTGACTTGAGAAGTTTGGATAAGTGGTAGAAAATGAATGAATATGTTGACTGATAAATATAAACCATTAACACTTTTAGTGATTGAGTGGCATGACTTAGCAGACCCAAGTGGAGGGATTGAGATGATTCGTGGTTTATTTAGACGAGAACTTCACAAAATATAAATAACAAGCCACATTAGATGTAACAGTTGAACTCATTCAAGACATAATCACGACCATAATCACATGACCATAAACAACAATACACCTTCCAGAATCCGCTCAGTGCTCCGGCAGGGTCTAGTCCCAGTCTGACATATAGGGCCCCCCCCCCCCCTTTAAAGTGCAGCTCCTGACGCACTTAAACCAAACCAAGTGGCTGTGTATGCGAGGTTCTAGGGGAAAATGAGGACACCATGAAGCAGTAAGGGGGATGCAAGGAAATAGCAAGGCCCCGGGATCGAGCAAAGAAAACTGTAAACAAACAAAGATTCCCTGTGGCGTCCATAAGCGAGATTCATGGTCGATAAAGTTTTAGTAGATGCTTTGGAAGTAGATGCTTTGGAACCAGATCTATTTGAGTCGAGTGTATAAATAAGAAATTTAGACAGCTGAGCGAAGCACTGAGGCAACACTCTTTTTTCTAAATCCCAAATGGTCACCGAATAGCATTGTGAGTAATGTAATAACTTTTGAAACCAAAGTGAAAATAGACCAATATGTCAAGTCAGAACTTTAATTCCAGAGACTTCCAAGTTCATAATTTGTTATTTCAAGCAAAACAGTGGAGTAACTGTGATGTATATTTCAAAATCCTTCAACTGAGCTGACCGGCCGAATGACTACCCCAGCCAAGCTTGGGGACAGAGCAACATCAGAAAGTGTGGGGATTGAGGGAAGCATCCTCCACACGGCAGGGTTCTGAGCGATGTCCTCCATGGGACCAAAATATGGATCCCCACTTGAAAACATATACGGAGCTACACTTCCATTGGAAACCAAGTCTATGACACATTCTTACTTTACAGCATTTTTCTAACCTGCATAAACTTTACTGTATCAGATGGATATTTACATCACAGTTAGCTGTTTTGCTTGAAATAACAAATTATGAACTTGGAAGTCTTTGGAATTAAAGTTCTGACTAGACATATTGGTCTATTTTCACGTTGGTTTAAAAGATCTGGTTCCAAAGCGTGTACTTCCAAAGCTTCTACTAAAACTTTATCATCCAAGTTTGTGCCATAACTCTAGCTCAGTGTTGGATGCCATTGCATTCTAAAACGCCGTAGCTGTTATTTTTGTTATTACTTATTACATCTGCAATTTGCCTACAGAACCAACATGTCTGTAGATTACACAATTAACATGACCCTCCAATTCATTCTCCAGCACCTGGACTCCCCAGGAATCTATACCAAGATCCCGAAGTACTCCCAGACCATATTTGACTCCCAGATCATCAATACTAGTCCCCCTAAATATGCAATGTTTCTCCTCTACTATTCTACCCTGTTCACCAACAGCTGCACCTCCAGTCTAAAATGATGAGATCACCCTCTTTGGGCTTATCTCTGAAGGGAATTACAGACTACAGGAGGGAGACTGACCTGGTGCAATCAGAACAACCTGAAGCTCAATGCTGTAAAAACAGTGGGGATAGTCCACTTGCCCCCATCATCCTGTGTGAATCATTATCATTCCAGTCGATACTATGAACTAATTTTATTGACTGGGAACCATACTCAAGTAAACCATGCACATTAACTCTTTAATAAAAAGAAGTGCACCAGCAGATGTACTTCCTGCAGCAGCTTAAGAAGTTCAACCTACCAATGAAAATGATGGTGCACTTCTACACCTCCATGAGAGAGTCCATACTCACCTTCTCCATCACCACTTGGAATGCTGCTGCCATTGCCAGACAAACTAGACTCCATCAAGACTAAAACCTTGTGCCACAAAGACGGTTTCTTTCCATCCACAACTGGCCTCATCAACAATATCTAGGACCCACCATGGTCTCTTATCCACCTCCTTGATCATTAAGATATAAACCCACTTTGCTGTTACATATGCATTACAATAGCGCACACAACTCAGCCTGCTATACTACTGTATATACAAAAGTATGGTTAAATTATCATCTGCATTGTATCTGAATTTGCATTTGCAATGAAATGCTTTGCACTGGTCCAATTTTGCATATCCTGTACTATGTACACTTAATGTTTCTATTTTATTTTTCTTAAATTTTTTTTTTATATTTTTGTCTATATTCTAAAAGTTTCTGTAGCTTATAATTTCTTTATATTTTTGCTTATTTGCTTCATTATTACTATTCCCCAGTACACCCAGACATATTCCTTGTACATGTAAATCCACGGTACTTTAAAATGACCTATAATTCTGTAACACAATGACCAACATGTATTCTTGATTATATGTTCACACAATCTTGTTATAAGAGGTAAAAAAAAAAGCTCTTCAGTAGCTTTCAAATGACACCAGCATCATGTCGTGATGATCCACAGCGCATGCGAAAGAGCTCACAGAACCCGGACTTTGGAGCTCTATTTGTAGTTGCTGATGCCTCGGTGCTGCTGATGCATCAGAGTTTATTATATTTCAGTTATTTCAGAGACTTTGTTAGTTTAATCAAACTTTCTGGATAATTTATCAAAGTATTTATTTCTTTTTTAAGATATATGGTGAACTTGTAGTACATTATGTTTACAATATTAAACCTCCGTTCATAGGGATGTTTTATTTATTTAGTTTTATACACATTGTTTTGAATTGTTTTTGTTACGCAGAAATATAAAAGAAGAGTTTTCAGGCATAATGTCAGTTTCCATCCTTTCTTTTTTGTTCAAAATATTCTGAGAATCGAAAATAAATCAAATAATGAAGCCAGTATCTTGATTCGGATTTAATAATAACCAAAGTGTATCATCACTCTCCTAATTTTATTTGAACTGGATAATATAAGTTATAAGTTTGTTGTTGTTGTTGTTGTTGTTGTTGCTGCTGCTGCTGTTTTTACATCACTGGTGATAAATGTCATATATTTAACATAAAAAAATAAATAAACAGACAAAAAATTTTTGTCGAAAATAAGAAAAAAAAAGGCGTGTAAAACACACACACACATACACACACTCACACACACACACACGCACGCGCACGCACACGGCCTTGTGCGCGCTCCCACGGTGTCTCCACTATCGGGGGGAAAAAATCCATATTCCAGGTAAAAACAACAAAAGCAAAATAAACGTCTTTAATTTGTGTTTTTATTTGTTTGATATTTTACAATTTGGTCATTAATGCTGTTGCATTTTCATGTGATGTGCACGTGCTGTGTTTTAATGTAGAGAGAGTTAATCAAAGCTTTTTAAATTTTTTTTTTTTTACCGTTATTTAGGTTTAACGTGCTTAATACAGTACGGGCGTGTTAATGATGTTCATCTACTGTACTGTTTAATTGAACTGCACGCGTTTTCTCAGCTCTACACGTCAACACACTCAAACTCGTGTCTGTACACGTTGGTAAGCGAAGGCGTGCACGCATGAGGAAATCCGCTCGACCAATCAGCGCGTGGGACACACCCACAGTGGGCGGGGTTGTTTACGGGTCGGGATTAAAAAAAAAAAAGCCGTTAGATAGCGGCTCGCGGAAAAGAGTGGAGTCGGATCCGCGGAGTCGGATCCGCGGAATCGGTGCGCGGAGTCGGTCTGAGCGGACACCCTTAAATAGCCGCGTGACGTCACATATCGTACAACGTAAACGTCTGAGAAGAATAAAGTTGATTTAGTTTCGGTTTAGTTATTTGTCATAATCGACGAGTAAACAGAGGTAGAGGTGTGAGTCTAATCCGCTGTCTGTTCGGTTCTTCTTCCGAGCCGAAGCCTGAGTCTATCAGAGGCTGACTGAGGGGGTGTGTTGCCCTAAAAAAAAATAGTCTTAGACCTTAGTTGTCTTTTCTTTATAATACTAAGAGCATTACGGATTTACACCTGAATTGTATGTGCAGGTTTGAGTGAATCCTTTTTATTTAACAAAGACTTGTATACTTACTTTGTATCAGATGCAGAATTGTTCCAAAGGCTTTACAGTGTTACAGACTGTGTCCTGACTGTGTGGAGCTTTTTCTGTATGGTCATGTTGGCTTCCAGTGACTGTGATGAGTCTGTCGTGTTATCAGCCATTTTGTGTCTCAGCATGTATAATATGTGTAACGATACTTCTCTGGTTTCAGATTTTTTGAGCGCCTGAGACTGCTGGAACAGAGAGAGAGAGAAGGAGAGACAGAGAGAGAGAAGGAGAGAGCGAGACAGGGAGAGAGAGACCGAGAGAGAGAGAGACAGAGCGAGAGAAAGAGACAGAGAGACAGACAGAGAGAAAGAGAGACAGACAGACGAGAGAGGGTGAGGGCACAACATGGCAGCTGTGAAGTCCCAGGCAGGAACCGGGGCCATGCATTCAGCAACAGGGCGAAGAAAGGGCGGCCTGGTACATATCAGCGTTCCAACATTACACTGTCACTGATTCAGTCTTTATGGCATTTGCTGTGTCCTGATTTGGGACCCCACACAAAACAGGTTTTATTCAACTCTCTGCAGGTCAGACATTATGATCAAGAGAAAGGAGACATAAAGAAACACCGGAAGAACTCCGACTTACGGTCACCGGTGGGTCTTAGGGAAGCGTGGCCTGCCAGTTTGGAGCAAACAAACACCGTCCTTTTCTTACAGTCTTCCAGGGTTCATCTGCCATACCGGTAATTTTTTTTAAATCCGAACTGGTTTATATGTTCTGTGTATTAACACCAAACCCAATAAATCTCCTACACACACTGTGAATGCTCCACTCCGAGTTGTCTATTGCCTTTATTGTGCACTGATATCATTGTATGTGTTTGTCCTGTGCAGTGTCGTCCCATGTTCAACTGTAGAGACTACATTTGTTCAAGATATCATATAAAAGTTGGGGTTTTGTCTCAATTCGCTCTCTAGTCAGTCAGTATCTGGTGTATAGTGTAGAGTTGGGCTCTGGTATAAGGACTCTGACTCTCTTCACACTGGGACAATGATGACATTTTAATTTCCTAATCAGTGACCGTAAAAACTCAAACATATCAAATATTTCAGTTTTATATGTCATATAATTAATTATTAATAAATTAATCACACACGGTTCTTTCACGATACTTCAAATGGAATCGTATGATTGGGGATTTATTTATTTATTTATTTTTGGTAATCATTAACCAGTTAAAATTGGTTAGTCCCAAACAAATCATCAAATAAAGTTAAACATCGCTAATCATTTGAGAGCGACAGCAACCGGAGCAAGTTACTTACATATGTATGTAAAGTTGAATTTGTAGAAGGCTGAGAGTTTGGTTAGTCCATTATATTTTTTTCGGGGTGAGACGCTTCAGAAACTATGACCAGTCATTTCTAGTAAAAGACCGTAGTAAGTGGCGATGCTCCCTGCGTTTTGCTGTGCATTGTGGGATAGTTTTTAGGGAACAAATGTTTCAATGCGCTGGAAAACAGGCCTTAAACAGCACAGCTGCTCAAACTGCTGAACTAGGAAGCTGATTGAAATGCATTCTGTGCTCCCACCGGAACAAAAAAATGTCCTTCTCTGTTTTACAGATTGACGTATCCTGTTTCACGGAACCTTATAAGCCAAAACAATGGAAAATTATTCAATAAGAAGATGCTGTGATGCAATGACAACGCGTTTTATTTCTCTTATACCACAGCAATTTGTCAGCTATTACCACTTTTGAATTGATTAAAGAACAACATCTTCTACTATTTAACGTCTCACAGTTCAGTTTAATGTGAACATTTACAGGACAAGCTACTTCCTATTATTACACCTTCTCTTGTTTCTTTTTTTTCTCTTTTATAAGAGAGAAAAAGACATAAAAGCACCTGAGACGCCCAAGTTTCCCTAAAAGTCTCTTTTTAGAAATCATCATTTTTAAATAACATGTTTTTAATCTATTTACTGTTAGTCTTAGGTCAATGTTGAGCGCTCGCCATCCGAATTCAATTGCTTTTATTTATAAAGCGCTTTTAACAGTTCACAGTGTCTTAAAGCAGCGAATGTGATGGTACTAAAGAACTGATGGCTTTTTCACAACGCTATTGTCACTGTTGCCTGAACCGCGTTGTTCTGCGTCACTACACAACACCTTCAGACCGATCTCACCCGATAATACGACAGCGCTGTGGTATGAGATAATTAACCGTAATGAATAGTATTATTTCATCTTACAGTACATAAATTACGACACAGCTCATGCATTCTCTTCAAATTCACATCTATCCATAGATATATTTATTTTTTTCTCTTTATTACTGTCTTTCTTTTATTACTCTGTTGCAGGAGTCGTGAATCGGTAGACATGGACGAGATCATGGCTGCGATGGTCCTCACCAGTCTGTCCTGTAGTCCAGTGATCCAGAGCCCCACACAGAGAGACTCCTGTCCACGTAAGTCGTCATCTCCAAAAAAAAAAAAGAAAACAAGATATTTGAATGACTTTTATTCGTCATTTATGATGATTTGATTGTTGGGATGTCAGTAAATGTATAGAACGATTGAGCTATGAAGAGAAATGATGGTGTCCAACTACTCAGTGAGACCCAGTCTCAGTACAGTACATGGTGTATTTTATAGTGGAAATGCTCAGGTGTAGCATCATCTGCTAAACCTAAATCTCTTCTAACGTTCCTTCTAGATGATCCGCTGGATATGGAGTGTGGTGGAGGAGAACTGTCGGACGGCGGCAGCAGCGGCTACTGGAGCTGGGAGCAAGGTAGCGTAAGTCCGGTTCCCTCGCCGTCCGTCACCGAGACAGACAGCAGCATGGGGCAGCTGGGAGACGAGGGGCTGCACATGGAGCCGGAACTGGGGGCAGGTGACGAGCTGGAGAGTAGGTGGTGTAAGGTGAGAGAGATGAGAGAGAAAACGTTTGTAAGATGTTTTGCACCAAATTGTAGGTTGCCTGAGCTTTGTTTCTTCCTTGACCTCAGAGTTTGAGCAGGGAAGCGTACAGGTGTTTGTGGCCAAGCTGCGGAAAAGTGCTGACGTCACGCGTCGGGATGAAACGTCACATTCGCATTCTTCACCTCAGGTAAGCTTTTCTGTTGAGCATATCATAGAGCCGGACCAGATGTAGAAATGTTTTTGACATTAATAAATACATAGGGGAAAAAAGTACAATTCATAGACTACAGTTTCCTAAACATGAACCAGCATCATGTGTGTAGCAGATCCATCTTTGCAGCTTAAAGGTGCGGTCTCCGATGTTTGAAAGCCAATGTCGACATATAAAATCACCAAAACAAACACGCCCCTAACCCCAATGGGTCCCACCCCTGTATCGATAGCTCCGCCCACACATACATACGTAACCCAGGCGACTAACAGAAAGAAATGTGTCTTTATCATAGCTGAAGGGAAGAACAATACGATTGTAGATAAACAAACAAGCAAAAATGACACACAAGCATAATCATGTAACAGACTACACAAAACGCGGTTGTAGCTGCCTCTCTACATTACTACGATAGAAAAGAGGTGTTATTTGTGTAGTAACAGCGTTTAGCTCAGGAGTTATCGACTCGGGAAACTCCAACCTGTGAATATGTGGCCAACTTCCTGCTCCTTCAGTTCTCTCCAGCGCTGGAAAGCTGATCCTATATTAACACGTCCTACTTCTTGCCTTATTGTAAGTCTTTCTTCTCTTTCTTTCTTTGTTTTTATCCTCCATGTCGATGTTAAAACCTCTTTCTGCTAATGTCACACATGCGCACCGAACACTCTCTCCGCCCATATTGACAAGCCCCGCCCCTTTCTGCTCATTGGCTACACGTTTGTTTTCGATTTGTGTTTAGTTTGTCGTTCCGACTCGTTTTCTGAAGCCTTTCTCAAACATCGGAGACCCCACCTTTAATTAATCACATTCATGTTCTTTATCTGAAGACAGAGAGCTCATCAGACCAGGGATTAGTTACAGTGATACACACGTTAGCTCAGGAAATGGAGAGTTTTTTCAAGCTTTCACAGGTTTTTAATTTCTTCACTGGTCTGATTTGTGAAGCAATGACATAACAGAGCAGTGGTTAAGCTTCTGGTTGTTGAGCAGAAGGTCAGGGTTTAAGCCCCAGCACAGGGGAGCACAGGGGCAGCTAGGTACAGGTGAAGAAACAGAGAGGGTTAAGGAACCTCTACCTAACTGCCCCTGTGCTCTGAGCCCCAAAGCTGGGAAGTCAGCCACAGGTGAAAGTGATTAGGTCATGTGACATGCTAGGGTTGATGGGAAATATCATACAGCGCTCTTGTGAGCTGGTGTTTTTAAAGATGTCCCTCAGACGTTAGTAAGGAAGAAATGTTATGTAACGGGACCTGCGAATGTTTAGTTGAATAAATGTGGCGTATATCAATCAGTGATGTGCTTTCCTCGTCCTCAGTGGAGCAGAACAGTCTCACAGAGAAGAAGATTTCTATTACACCGAAGTATCCTCAGAGGAAGAGGAACCGACGCCTCTGTCTCCCTCTCTGTCGTTCACCAGTGCACCCTGGTCCTCGTGTAGCTCCACCCACAGCCAGCCCACTTCCACAGAAGACATGCCCTCTTCCAGTGCCTTCAGCCAATCCGCTCCCAGCAGTGTGTGGCAGATATACACGGAACATCTCTACCAGGTGACACGCGTCCGTCATAAGTCTTGAAAGAAACATGGCAGCTTTTTACAGAGCTTGTGAATCATTTTAGTATAGTAATAATTTATATTTTAAAACATGTCTATTCGTGTACACACAAAGTAAAAATCTGTTGTTAGATTATACACAGAACTGTTAGTAATACCCCCGAATATGGGCTCTCAATGTGACTGTTTCACAATAAATATCTCCAGGCTTGTGCACCCAATGAGACCATAACCCCAGACTGTCCTTCCTCCTGTGACTGGACTTCAGTTGGACTTCAGCTGAGACCTCAGGTAGTTCTTCAGCGTACACTGACGTTCTAGCCTGCTTAGACATCTACAGTAGAGTTTTGCGAGAAGAAGCTAGTGATACTTTCATTCATTCATTCATCTTCTACCGCTTATCCGAACTTCTCGGGTCACGGGGAGCCTGTGCCTATCTCAGGCGTCATCGGGCATCGAGGCAGGATACACCCTGGACGGAGTGCCAACCCATCACAGGGCACACACACACACACACACTCTCATTCACTCACACACACTCACACACTACGGACAATTTTCCAGAGATGCCAATCAACCTACCATGCATGTTTTTGGACCGGGGGAGGAAACCGGAGTACCCGGAGGAAACCCCCGAGAGCACGGGGGGGAACATGCAAACTCCACACACACAAGGCGGAGGCGGGAATCGAACCCCCAACCCTGGAGGTGTGAGGCGAACGTGCTAACCACTAAGCCTACCGTGCCGCCCAGCCCCCCCACCCACCGCTAGTGATACATTAGATGGTTTTAAGGGTCATTTAAAGTTGCAGCTGCAGGTTTTTAATGGATTGGAGCTCATTAAATGTCACTGGGGATCAGATGCAGGGGAGCGGAAGCACCAGCGTGGGAGCCTTTTCTCTTTGCTGCTGAATTTAAAAAAAGCACACATTAATACAAATATATCTAATAAAATTATACAGCGTGGATCCGGACATCGGCGTGTTCTCGTATCATGATATTAAAACTGTTAAGTTAAGACAAGTGTAACACACAAGTTTACACAAGTCTGTCATTTTCCATGCTGATATCAGAAAGTGGCACAGCACCAGATAGCAACGGGAAACGGTCTAGGGATCGATTGTAAGCTTTTGGTTGCTACTGGGTTTTCCTTCATCCACATGGGTTTGCTATAACTTGCCACTTGAACGAGGGCGCAGCATGTATCGGACAACTCTTAGCGGATAAATCTCAATAAAGATGAATGAATAATCTATTTGTTTCTATCATGTTCATGACAGCCAAACGACGTGTGTGTCAATCAGCGAAACAACCAGCAGGAGGAAAGTTAGTTATTCTGGGAAGCGATGAAAGAAATGGAAATGAAAACTCAACCTGCTCAACTCGAGTGAATTATTGCTACAGGGTTTGTCGTTATTTTTCTTTTTTTTCCTTTTTTCAGATCAGCGTGTCACGTAGCCGTTCCATCAGCGTGGGTGAGCAGTGGCTGCAACAGAGCAGCGTTCCCACCGGATCACACACCATCAGCACGTCACCATCCAGAGGCCACTGCTCTATCCGGTTTGTGCTCCTCGTTCTGAAATATAACTATTAATGTTGACTAGTTTACATGTTTAGTCATTTGTTCTATCAAGCTATCCATCCATCCATCCATCCATCCATCCATCCATCCTTCTATCTTAGAGTAATTATGCATAAGCTTAAACTTCATCCATCACTCCAGTGTTTGCTAAAGCAGAACATTCATAAAGACGTCTCAGATCAGACAAGCCATGATGTCCTTTCAGCAATTTCCTGTGGCTGAGGTTATAATATTTTAATGGTTTAATACGTTCTCCGTCCGCGTGTCTGTTCAGGAAAGGTCGAGGTGAGGCCAAAAAGTGCCGCAAGGTGTACGGAGTGGAGCGTCGGGATCAGTGGTGCACCGCCTGTCGCTGGAAGAAAGCCTGTCAGCGCTTCCCTGACTAAAAAAAAAAAGCAAGCAAGAATTTCAGTCTTGTCTTTTTTTCTTCTTCTTCTTCTTCTTCTTCTTTTACCGGACGACTACCGGCACTGTAGAGTACCCCTCTTTTTTACCTTTTCTACCTGTTTTCCAAACAAATATTTTTAGGATCCTGCCCTGTGACGTGAGCCGTGGCGATGAGACGGCGTAACCCGGTACAGTCCTGATCCCCTTCTGGTTTTTCATGCACTTCAACCGCTCTTGCGATTATTATTTAAGTCAGTGTCAGTTTTGGTATTTAGTGACCATCTGAACATCAGGTTGTTCTTTTTTTTTTTCTGTTGCTGTTTTTATATCCTGAAATATGTACTAGCAACAGTTTATTGTGTTTATTGTGTTTCTATGGATTCGATTTTTGTTTGTTTGTTTGTTTGATCGTTTTTCACGTTTCACTTTCGCTCACGTGACAGCGCTTCCTAATCACGAGGCTATAACGATATCCTTAATGTTATAGCGATGTATTGATTTGCACTGATGGATTACCAAAGTCATGTCATGATGTGTAACAGTATTATGTTTTTCTTTCTTTCTTTCTTTCTTTCTTTCTTTCTTTCTTTCTTTCTTTCTTTTGTTGTTGTTGTTGTATCTGCTGTCCCACCCGAAGTGTCACAGACGATTAAAACACACTCTGTACGGTACGCGCGACGGAAAACACGACGGTCTCATGACAACGCACAAGAGAAATAGTAAACTATTTTATTGATATTTTATGTGCATTATTATATACAACTCGGACAGAAAAAAAAATCACTTTGGAAAAAATATTCCTGGAATGTAATGTGTGTTGAAGTATACATTTTCCACAAAGCCAAAAGAGACATAAAGGAAGAACACTGTCATGGACACAGACCTGTACGCCAATTCCTTGTGGTGATGTTTTGGTTTTGTTTTTTCTTCTTGGCAA